>NC_143034.1:24285000-24455000 GCF_057628025.1 Oncorhynchus mykiss | reverse complement strand
AGGAGCAGCTAATGTATTTACTAACGGAGGAAGTTATTGCTGATTTCGGTTTTCAGGCAGGGCCTTAAATTTGGCAGCATCGGGCCTGGGTAAGGCCTGAATGTCGCCAGCATGGGTGCGGCTCAGGCTTTTATGCTCGTACAGGGCTCTATTCCTCCCTCCTGGCTCACAATGTCTGTGTCCTCGCTATGGTAGTTCGCTCCTCAATATACTTAGCCGCTCATGCTAGCTTCCACGGCCGTGCGCCGTGACAGCGGTTCAAACAAACAGCATCTCCATCGGCCATGGGGTTAGAGAGCAGTGCGGAGAAGCCCCGATGGCAAAGGCAGAGTGAGGCTTTAGCCCAGAGAGAGGGACACCGATGGGGGATCTCTGCAGTTATACCCGACTAGCAGTGGAGGGCATGTCATCGAGCGGGATTTGTTTTGTTGTTGTTGTTTGTGTTGGTCACAGTGGGAGATAAGAGGAGAAGAGACATAATATCAAAGAAACAATTGGGGTGGAGAGAAAAGAAGGGAAGGAAAGAGAGAGATGGGTTAGTGAGAGAAACAGGCGGGAGGATTTGCAGAGAACAAAACGGCAAAAGAAAGAAAGAATGATCAAAACAGAGATGATGATGATGATGGCAAAGAGCTGGGTAGTGGGGTACTTTTCTCAGTAGTCCCGATACTGATGGAGAGCCCAGATATGATTGGCTGTGCCCTTGTCAGTTACACAAACCTCCCATAAGCAAACTGAAAGTGAGCCTCTACGTAAAACGACAAGATCTGGGTGTCATTAAGATCAAACAACGTCACACAGCTTTCTCAGAACCTAAGGTCATGTGGGAGGAAAATGGTTGAGATGTGGTTTCGGTAAATGAGTGAGGTTTGTTTGTTAGCTAAAGCAACGTGCGCCTGTGTGGAAGTGCCCTGTGTGTTTCTGTGTTTGCGGCTAGGCCATCTCTAAAAACAGTTATGTGGGAACTCCCTCAGTGCAAACATAGTACTGAAATTAGACACCTGTGTTTCGGAGGCCATTCATAGTGACTCACATAGGCATATAGGGCTATATGGAAGTAAATGCACAACCACATGCTAGAACCTGTACAACGTACAACTACATGCAGGTCAGGATATCCGATAACATTACGTTTCCTAAGTCTGATGATTCGTGTGAGAGTCTGGTAGGTTTTCAACAAGCTAAGTTCAAGGTGAGTTATTTACAGAAGTAGGACTGGATTTTCTACCTTACGGAGTTCGATACATCTGGTGTAATCTTATTTCATGAATCATCCAATTCGGACGATTTGTGTGTGTGTGAATTGACCTAATCCAAAGAGAGTCCTTGATCATAAAACCTGTGTGATACAGAAGCAGGCTATGCAGAAAGTCAAATATAAATGTTGTCAACAAGGAGAGTATGTCAGAAAATATATATATATAAAGATTTAAATATGATTTAAATATAATTAGCATGTTAAAACGTTTTGTCACACAAGCGGGATGTTTGGCCACTTGGGTGGATGAATGGGGAGAACATTTTTGTGGCACGTCTTCAGAGCACGAAGGCTATAACACTCCCCCGCCTGTGCTCTTCTTGGGCCCAACACAAACACACACACACACACACTCCTACTGCAGACGTCTCAAGCAAGCAGCGGCGTAAATGACTAAAGTCAAAATCATTTAAAGTACTATTTAAGTCGTTTTTTTGGTGTAGCTGTACTTTATTTTTTCTATTTTTGTCAACTTTTACTTGACTACATTCCTAAATAAAATAATGTACTTTTTACTCCATACATTTTCCCTGACACCCAAAATAACTCGTTATATTTTGAATGCTTAGCAGGACAAGAAAATGGTCCAAATCACACGCTTATCAAGAGAACATCCCTGGTCATCCCTACTGACTCTGATCTGGCAGACTCACGAAACAAACATTCTTGCTGGAGTGTGCCCCTGGATATCTGTAAATTTGAAAAACAAGAAAATGGTGGAGTGTGGTGTGCTGAATATACAGAATTTGAAATTATTTATACTTTTACTTTTTGATATTGGGGTGGCAGGTAACTTAGTGGTTAGAGAGTTGGGCCAGTAACCGACAGGTTGCTAGATCGAATCCAGCTAACACGCTGTCATTATAAATAAGAATTTGTTCTTAACTGACTAGTTAAATAAATAAATACATATTTTAGCAATTACATTAACTTTTGATATTTAAGTATATTTAAAACCAAATACTTTCAGACTTTTACTCAAGTAGTATTTTACTGGGTGACTTCACTTTTACTTTTTCTACCACTGCAAACAAGCTTCCTTACACACACACACACACACACACACACACACACACACACACACACACACACACGCACACACACACACACACACACACACACACACACACACACACACACACACACACACACACACACACACTTGCACTCCTTCCTTGCATCAACGTCCCTATTCAAGCTTCCTCTCATCATCACCTCTGTTCTGGCCTTTCTTCAACCAGCCGCCGTCTTCTCTGCCGTCAAGTGCGTCTGTCTGACGCTTCTGCTTTGTGTCACGCGGGCTCCTTGTGACTATCAAAACACTCTGTCCTCTTTCAAAAAGACACCCCTCTCTTAACGACATTTACACTTCTTACTGAATCACACCGCCGGACACAGTGTTTACTGGCTCTGCGTCGCTGCGTCTGAATGACTTCACCTTCGCCTGACTGAGAGGGAAGACTCACGCTTTTTCCATTGAGTCAGAGAGCTAGATAGTACACACTACACATGCCTTCCAATGGGAAAAACAAGGGAGAGTGTATGGGATCTTACTGAATCTATTGACATTGCTCTGGGTTGGTTAGTCAGTGACACAATGTCCTGCATGCCATGTTTTAATGAACTTTAAATACGTTTGATTTGATCTGTCTAGGCCGAGGAGCGGCCATTACACTGACGACGTGCGCAGCGTAGAATGTGAATAGCATTGGCGCCTTCCTTTCCATTGCAGTGTGTATCAGTGTAGTATGGGTGCATGACGTGGGTCTTCTTCATTGGTGTGTTGATGAATGCCGGCTTGCTCGAGGCGGGAGAAACCGGAAAAGGACAACATGGCAGTGGAGTAGGCTGATTCCAGGAAGAAGAAGATGTGGCATTTCGACGTGTCAAATTGAGTGACAGATGGATTGCCTACAGCAGCTCAAGGATATGTCTATTTGATCTCAATTTCATTAAAAACAAAACTTTCTATACATTTCTATAGATTCTGCATGAGGAAATGACTTACTTCCTCAACCATAGAGCGGGGTGAGATTGCAAAAAAAAGACAGTCTTGCATAACACCTTGGGGTGTGATGCACAGAAGGCTTACTGTCAGTGTTATACCATTCATCCAACAATCCACCACAGACTCTGCAACCACCACCCTGGCCATACTCGGGAACGAACACCCTCTCTGGCGAGCTCTCATTGGCTATTGCTGATCACCGTTCTCAAAACGTGTCACTGCACCTCTCCCACTACAAGAGCATTGCAGATTGTGTGTTGATAAAATAAAACACGTTTAAAAATGTAGAGAGGTCTGGGACAGCTCAAAGACACGGTCGGTAGCCCTCATGTTGCGTCTCTGATCAGATAACTTTGAACCAGCATCGGTGACAGACGCGCACCTCGAGTAGGCAACGACATGAGGATTTTGTCTCCGTGCTCTAAAACCTGTCTGGAACAGGTAAATCGGGGCCAAAATCATGTAGTGTACACCCGGCTTTAGCCGCCCCACATGCCAGCGCAGGAACCCGACGAGCCGGAAGGTTCCATGTGCGTATCCATTTCCCCACTGACATTCCTGCCCCTGACATACTTGCAGGGATAAGATCTCGTTAATCCAAAGGTAAGATGAATGGCGGCACTGTGTCTGAGTGTTGGGGGAGGAGTGGGGCGGGAGTCAGAGGGGGGTAGGCAGAAGGGAAACGAGTCCCCGGCGGGCAGTGATGCAGTCAGCTAGGCACAAAGACTGGCTCAGCCCTCAGTCCTGCTCTCCCACTCACAAATGGAAAAATGAAATGGATAAATACATACAGTGCATATCCTGCTTGGGCTCTGTATGCTATCTCATATCATCATGAAGTATTTGAGACTGTGAACGTAATCGTCCATGATCTTATGATCTTAAACCTTGTATAAAAATGGAAGAATTTAGTATTTGAAATTGTGATCTTCATCTTGACACTTGTAGCGGTCGTGTCGTATTAGGGTTCCACCCACTGTTGTTCATGCGATACGGATATATTTGCATGTAAATTACACGGTATGCGTGCTAGGTCAAAGGTCGTAGAGGTAGAGCATGTCAATATGGAGGATGTAGTTCTGGATATTACTAGATTGAAGCCTTCACTAAAAGTGCACTTCAGTCTTCTGTGCCTGTACCTTCTGTTTTGGCAAGGAAAAGGACCCAGGTGGATGAGTGCTTGTCAATACTGCCTGAAAGCATGGCCAGGGACAAAGGGGGAACTTCTGTGAGTTATCAAAATGCTTACTGAAATAGCCAGGCGAGAATGCATTATGAGACATTGGAATTGGAGTAAACACAAAAACAACATCTTGTGTTGGACTCAGTCATCAGACGAATCCAATTTGGTTCAGGGCCAGGGTACTGTCTTGGTTTTTAGACATACTGTAGTAAAATAATGTGATTGAGGGATTGGGGATTTTTTTGTAACCAATTTTTATTGTTGGGGACTAATCACTTCTTTACATGTCTGAACAAAATAAATGGCAGAGGGATTTTGGGCAAATCCAATTACAAATGATGACTTTCTCCAAGGAATATTTGTGAAACGTAGAAAGTGCTATGCGAAAACATGTGTATCTCAGTAAATCCTCTCTGACATCCACTTCATTCATACCCAGAGTATTCTGAAGTTGTTAATTAAAAGAAAGGTCATCACTGGGACGCAGATGAGGAACCAACACAACACACACAGACACCCAGGGCCCCAGGTATGTGAGTCATGTAAGTAGAGCTTCAGAAGAGTCACGGGAGCTTTTCCAGGTGGGATGGACTGGTTAAAAGTCCCCCTCTTCAATAACAACACAAATAGACAGTCGTTCTTACATAAAGCCTTGTTTTTTAAAAACTAAACAAACTATGTGAAAGGCATGTCACATATCCTGATTCATTTATCATAGTATTGACATTGCTAATGACCCGATGACAATTGCGATCACGTGTCACAAGGAAATTTGGTTGCCTTCGCCTGTCTGCCTTGTTAAACAACTGCGATTTGAAAAGCCTCAAGTTGAAAAAGACGAACATGTACAGTATAGCGCAGACATAGCATCATTTCGAGTTTGATAGTCTATAATAAATCACCAACATTTACTTCCATTGGATATCAAAAAGCTTATAACAACAGTGAATAAGCCATTCAACTGCATATTAAGGCTAACTATTGCCCCTTCACACCAATCACTACAGATGACTCTGTAAGCATTAAGGCAATCGCAGTGTAATCCATTACCAATCAGTCTCAGTGTCACAATCTATAGTTAAGCGAGGTCGAGGGAGGGGGGGGCTCGGATATCCTTCATATCTATTACTCTACTATTGCTCATCTCCGCAGGGCTGAAAGAAATCCCTCACTAACTTCCCAGCCTTGATCCAACCAACCATGCGCTCCCAAAGAGACAAGCTTCTGCAGTCCAGAATATGATCAACAAATCTGGCCTATCAGATTCACGGGCTCTAATAAAAAAAACTGACAATGCAGTAATGATGTAAGCACCCCACCCCTTAGTCGCCCGAGTTTGATTGATTAGGATCCCAATTAGCTGACGCCAATGGAGACAGCTATAGTCTTACTGGGGTGTAGCACATAACGAAGAAGACATTACAGACAAAATACTTTACAATGTACATACATTTAAAACATTGACATGTAGTGTGTGTGTGTGTGTGTGTGTGTGTGTGTGTGTGTGTGTGTGTGTGTGTGTGTGTGTGTGTGTGTGTGTGTGTGTGTGTGTGTGTGTGTGTTTGTGTGTATCATTTACACACAAACTCAGCAAAAAAAGAAACGTCCTCCAGCTGTCAACTGCGTTTATTTTCAGCAAACTTAGCATGTGTAAATATTTGTATGAACATAACAAGATTCAACAACTGAGGCATAAACTGAACAAGTTCCACAGACATGTGACTAACAGAAATGGAATAATGTGTCCCTGAACCAAGGGGAAGGGGGGTCAAAATCAAAAGTAACAGTCAGTTTCTGGTGTGGCCACCAGCTGCATTAAGTACTGCAGTGCAGCTCCTCCTCATGGACTGCACCAGATTTGCCAGTTCTTCCTGAGTTACCCTACTCTTCCACCAAGGCACCTGCAAGTTCACAGACATTTCTGAGGGGAATGGCCCTAGCCCTCACCCTCTGTTCCAACAGGTCCCAGACGTGCTCAATGGGATTGAGATCCAGGCTCTTCGCTGGCCATGGCAGAACACTGACATTCCTGTCTTGCAAGGATTCAAGCACAGAACGAGCAGTATGGCTGGTGACATTGTCATAATGGAGGGTCATGTAAGGATGAGCCTGCAGGAAGGGTACCACATGAGGGAGGAGGATGTCTTCCCTGTAATGCACAGCGTTGAGATTGCCTGCCATGACAACAAGCTCAGTCCGATGATACTGTGACACACCACCCCAGACCATGATGGACCCTCCACCTCCAAATCGGTCCCGCTCCAGAGTACAGGCTTTGGTGTAACGCTCATTCCTTCGACGATAAACGTGAATCTGACCATCACCCCTGGTGAGACAAAACCACGACTCGTCAGTGAAAAGCACTTTTTGCCAGCCCTGTCTGGTCAACGATGGTGGATTTGTGCCCTCAGTCCAGCCTCTCTCAGCCTATTGCAGACAGTCTGAGCACTGATGGAGGGATTGTGCGTACCTGGTGTAACTCGGGCAGTTGTTGTTACCATCCTGTACCTGTCCCGCAGGTGTGATGTTCGGATGTACTGATCCTGTGCAGGTGTTATCATACGTGGGCTGTCACTGTGAGGACGATCAGCTGTCCGTCCTGTCTTCCTGTAGCGCTGTCTTAGGCGTCTCACAGTACAGACATTGCAATTTATTTCCCTGACCACGTCCTCATGCCTCCTTGCAGCACGTTCACGCAGATGAGCAGGGAGCCTGGGCATCTTTCTTTTGGTGTTTTTGAGAGTCCGTAGAAAGGCCTCTTTAGTGTCCTAAGTTTTCATAACTGTGACCTTAATTGCCTACCATCTGTAAGCTATAAGTGTCTTAATTAACGACCGTTCCACAGGTCAATGTTCCTTCATTGTTCATGGTTCACTGAACAAGCATGGGAAACTGTGTTAAAACCCTTTTACAATGAAGATCTGTGAAGTTATTTGGATTTTTACGAATTACCTTTGAAAGACAGGGTCCTGAAAAAGGGACGTCTCTTTATTTGCTGAGTTTACATGAACAACTAGGGGACGTAAAATGGACACACTCTCTTCAGGGGATCATAAAAAAGGACAGCCCCCTCCAGAGATGATGACCCCAGACACAATGATATCACTGAGCAATAATACAGTGATGCTTTATGGGTAGTAAGAATATTGTTCTCATTTTTTACATTGCAAGGGGTAGGGAAAGAATGCTCAAATAATGTATCTATACTGTACTGTATCAGAAACACAATACACATAGGCCTACTAGTCTTCTGCATGGTTCAATGGCACAATGATGAGGCATGCTTGGAAAAACATGATCAATTTGATACGCTGCCTGTCAATGCAAAGGAACTGTGACCCCACAATTGATCTGCAGATAACCCCAACACACAAACACAAACTAGCTAAATCTTCCCCTATGAACCCAGAATGTTGATTCTCAAAACACGCTCAGAAGCCTGCACTCATCCAGACAGCCCGTGATAACAACACTGTCACACGCCGGGAAATCAAATGCAGCTGGTCGCCTGGTCAACAAACGGAGGCCATCTGACGGAGACCAGATGGACAGAGACACCGAGGCGCGGTGAAGATGGACTCTTTCCTGTATCTGGTCTGGAGCCACCTCAAGGCCAAACTGAAGACTCATATAAAGTACTCGTATGCTGAACTCATATAGAAGTGATGAAGGCCTATAGAAGCATAACTCAAGTACTTGCTTAATATCAACACAGTAAGGGCCCTGCAGAATAACCCATACACAGTGCTTATATAAAGAACTTGCATAGAAGTGGTACACAGAACTCGTGTAAGGTGGGCTCATATGAATTTATATAGTGCTCATTCTCATCACTGTAGCCTACTCAACATTGTAGTCTGTTGCAACATAAGTTTGTTTGTGATCATGCACTGATCATTGTAGTGTAATCAAGGTTTAAAAAGACTTCTAAAGCTTGTGTCATTTCAACATAAATGTGTCAGACCTGATTAGCCCTAACAAAAAATGCATCAACCCCTACAATTTTTAAAAATATTTTATATACATATCCACATACAGTATATACACATGGACTCTACAAGGTTTTGAAATTGTTCCACAGGGACGCTGGCCCATGTTGACTCCAATTCTTCCCACAGTTGTGTCAAGTTGGCTGGATGTCCTTTGGGTGGTGGACCATTATTGACACACATGGCAAACTGTTGAGGGTGAAAAACCTGGCAGCGTGGCAGTTCTTGACACACTCAAGCCGGTGCACCTGGCACCTACCACCATACCCAATTCAAAGACACTTAAATATGTTGTCTTGCCCATTCAACCTCAGGAATGGCACACGTACACAATCCATGTCTCAATTGTCTCAAGGCTTAAAAATATCTTCATCTACACTGATTGAAACAGTAGATTTAACAAGTGACATCCATAGGGGATCATAGCTTTCACCTGGAAAAACCTGGTCAGTCTATTTCATGGAAAGAGCAGGTGTTCCTAATGTTTTGTACAGTCAGTGTAAATACCCACATAATTATTCACATTTCCTGTTGCTGCAGGATTCTTGTCCTGCTGTGAGAAACTGAGTCAAATTTAGACACTGCATCTGTACCGCTCATTGTGTACAATGTTTACTTCACAAAAGCTCTTGAATAATTTGCACAATTCAACAGTGTGAGTCAGTGTGAGGGGGGTTTTAAATTCAGAATTAGCTGTACAATTGGACAGTAAAGTGGTACTGGGTTATTTGTATGGATGAGATGAATGTATGGACTACATTAGAAACAACCAGGGGTTTATTTTACTTGACATTTCTCTCTGCATTCATTATTGGCCTTATGAGTAGTCATGGTAGGCTATACAACAGATCAACTTAATTGACCAGGGGTTGGAGATGGGTAGGATCTAGCACAAATAAAACAGCAGCATATGATTGTCTGTTATAAGTGTTCAGTTAATCTGTCTTATTTTTTTTTTGATGAGATATGGTAAAAATATAAAATAAAAAAGAGAATGGCTTCCTTTTGGAAAGTCCAAAACCGATTGAAATTATAATTTCAGATCATCATCAGATATCATGGCCCATTCTTATTCAAATTAGATGAATTTCCAAGAAATGTGTCCAGACATGTATCGTGGTAGAGCTCTACAGGAGCATATTTCGAGGTGGAGGCAACAGGTGGAGGGAGACATGAGCTTCTGACCGATGGCGGAATAAAACAACTGCGCAAGAAGACTTCATACCATGCAAATAGATGTATGAAATGTTTCACTTACACAAACGCATGGTAGATGAACGCCCAGGCTCGTGGTCTCTCCAGCACGTTGTACAGTAAATTTTGCAGCCTTCGGTAACGGACGTTTCTCCGGCCGCTCTGAGCGCTGTATATGAGCGGCTTTCCCAGCAGGCTGAGCCGGGCTCCCTTGTTTCCTCTCAGGCTTTCCGAACCCCCGGCACCTGTAGCACTGGAGGCCGAAAGCAAACCGTCCCCGGCACTGGCGTTGTTCATCATCCTTCGGCCGGACTCCACATCCTTCAAGTCATAGCCCTCGGCGCGGTGGCCCGGAGAAGTTTTCATCCAGAGCCCCGTGCCGCCTTCATCTCCGCTGTGGTTGCGGGGCATGGCATCACCAGTGCGGGCATGAAGTGCTGATGTGCAAAGGTCCTCTGGGGCATGCGTGGCTGTCTTGGATGTGTAGATGTGGAGCTCTCTGAATGAACAGCAAATGAAGTATTCCAGCTCCTTGGAGTTAGATATGAAACCATAGGCAAGGCACGCTGTTTAACCCGTCTGTGTTTTGACCGCCCTCTTTCGCCCTGTCAACAATCAGCACTCCACATGCAGTGTCGGGTTTTCCACAGCTGTGTGTCGCCTGCGTGTAAACGAAATGCACTAAGCCCGCAATTCTTCAGTGGGCGCGTCTTGAGGTCCAGTTTCAACAAATTGTCACCACTATCCCAGGTAGTTTAAAGGGGAGTTGTAGTCAGCACGACCCGGCTCGTAGGGTTTTGCATAAACACAAAGGAAGTGAATTTCTCCGATGAAAGGCGACTTTCTCACCAGCGCGATGAGCTCAGCCTGTTGCTTCCAATATAAGTGTCAGCGGCGGAGGCGCACGATGATGGCTGGGGCCAGCCGATACCGCGCATTAAATGCTAAAGAGAACGCACCACACAAATTGTTTCCAATTTAAGCATTTGTTAACGTACTGATGACAATTCCGTATCTTCAGATATTTTCGAGTCAGCATGTCCTCGTTCCTCGTGCTTGGAAACTGGCAGTATAAGCTCAGCTAGCCGCGGAGTCCTTAGTGATGAGAGATGTTTCATTGTCAATTGAGCGCTTGAAACACAAGTCGCACTGAAAACCACGATTTTATTCAGTTGGCATTCAATTTCCCTTTAAGGCAAAAACCATGCAAATAACTACAGTGAAAAATTACGAGTGCTCTATTTGAATGCTCTATTAAGTAGGCCTAGTCTATAGCTTAATGAATTTTCCATT
Organism: Oncorhynchus mykiss; assembly: GCF_057628025.1. NCBI lineage: Eukaryota > Metazoa > Chordata > Actinopteri > Salmoniformes > Salmonidae > Oncorhynchus > Oncorhynchus mykiss. The sequence continues at coordinate 24,444,075 of NC_143034.1, read as the reverse complement.
CAGAAGTAAAAATTATATTTAATTCGATGGAAATAATAAACCGCAAACGGTATGACATCTGTATAAAATATCTAGACTACAGTAGCCTACACAGATGAAAAAGTCGTTCTGAATTCCACCCGCCGGTGCGCCACCCAAAATGACATTAGACTATAGCAAAAATAATCATTATGAGCGTCTCGGATTTATTAATAATTATGTGAAGAATTCCCACTTATTAAAATCCCCTCTTCCCCCCTTCTCTTAGTTCTCTGTCAGCAGCTACTAACACCATGACCACGTGACATGGCCCGAAATAAAATACCGAGACGCGGTGCAGTATAATAACCCACACGTTGGATAGGTTGTTATATCTTATACATTTCCCGATTACTTAAATGATAGACTTGGTTGATCTTCAAACAGAAATAAACAAACGAATGAAGGGATGGAGAACTTGGTTAGTTCATTTTGTTCAACCAAAAACAGACGGATCCATTGTTCATTCTTACTGAATGGCCGATTCTGCAAGATGTTGTTTTGCTGTAAAACTGTTGCCTGTAGAGGAAGTTGTGGCATGTGGCTTATTATTTTTCTCATTCAGTGAACACACATTTCCTTTTGTCTATACCGCAAGCGCTGTGGAAAAGCAGTCGCTGTAGTATTCAATACTGCAATAGCACTTCTCAGAACAAGAACATGCATGTCTGTGGCCTGGTCTCAGATCTGTTTGTGCTCTTGCCAACACTCAATTGCTCATTGTCAAGCCAAACACAATGAAGTTAGCATGGTAGCACTAACAGACTGGGTAGCAAGTAGCCTAGCGGTTGGGCCAGTAACAGAACGGTCGCTGGTTCGAATCCCTGAGCCGACTAGGCAAGGTGCCCTAATTGCACTCTAATTGCTCTTTTAAGTCTCTCTGGATAACAGCGTCTGTAAAAATGTAGGTTACTATAGAGCTTATTCAACATGTTTCGTCATCATGTAGGTCGTTTTTGGACATACTGTATATAAGTGCTGACCATGCAGGGACAACACTTGTTTTGATGGCAGAAAGATCATTAAATGACATAAAGGAGAGAGGGGACAATGGAGGATGTTCTCTGGATGACAGCAGGCTCTGTCGTAGCATGAGAGCCTGTACGCGATAGCACCCTGTCAAAGAGTGTGTGTGTGTCTGTGTGACCCAACTACATAGCTCTGACCCTTAGACATGTCTGCACACACATAGATCTCTCTACTAGAGGTTAGCACCTCTGTCCTTCCAATCCACCCCCTCCAGAATTGCATTGTATATCAGGTGCGGACCGGGACTAGAACTCAGCCCTGACATTTCTAACACACCAGCCATTTATTCCCTTGAGGCCCCCATTATTAGCCAGATAATGATCACTTTTGCGCAAAATACCCAAGTTAGACAGGCCCACTGGGCTACAAATTGACCAGCCCATCTGGCATTTGCCCGAAATGCCAGAAGGCCAATCCGTCCTTGCAGTTTATGATGGGCAAACAGAGATAAACTCCATCCAGACACTGACGATCCTCTGACAAAACTACACCATCTGCTGGTGAATACTGGTTAGTTACTCAGTAGGTTATTATATTGCACCGTCTCGGGAAACCATCTTTGTCCCCCACAAAGAATTCGGGGAGGGGACTGTGGATCTGTCTCCGTCCGTTCCTTTAAACGTTCATACGTTAGTCACATGCGGTATCTCAGACAGCACTGGGCCGATTTTGACGAAACTTGGGTGAATGATGCGTCTTGCCATAAAGATCCGGCCTTGCTTTGACGGCCTTGTTTTGAGGTGACATGAATTTACTGTAACTGTTTTCTGGTTGTTTGTTTGACTATATGCTTGAAAACCACAATTCACACATGACACAGTAGGATGGTGTTTCAATTATGCATGGGAAGTGGATTGTGTAATTTAAACTAAACTAAGTATACAATCAATGGCCTTTTTCTTGTCAAATTATTTCAACCAAAACTCAGTACACTGTAAATGCATCCTTTTTTTTTCTAAATCTACAGTTATGTTGCAACTGGGATATGGGCTGCACCAGTTTCCTGTGCCAAGCCCAATTTCCTGTACCTTCTGAGGGCCTCTTACTCCTAAGAATGTGTCAGTAGATGGTTCTTAAAGCTGTATATACCCCAGTACTGTACATGCAGTGAAAACTCTGCATATCTCAACAATTCAAAACCTCTCAAAGCAGAGTGCACACAGGTCTAACATCAGATAACACTAACCCGAATCTTAACATTCTCCATTTAGGAGGATTCTAAATATCTGACCCTGCATGAGTGGTTAGAGGGACTCACTCCTCTGAACACTGGGTGGATGCTAAATCCAATGGGTGGATGCTAGATGCAGAATGTAGGCTAGCTGGGCTGTTCCCAAACTATTCCCCCCTCAATGCACAGAACAAAAGAGGAAGTCAACATAAAGAGAACAAACATTATGAAAATAATGAACGTGATTATATTTCCCGTTTTTCTCTGTGCGTTCTATTACTAATGAACCATAAAGATCATCATCATTTGGCCCTAAATGGAAGAGGTCACTTCCTGGAAGCTGGAAGACAAGTATCTTGACTATATTATGTATGATCTCTGGTCCTCACACACACACACACACACACACACACACACACACACACACACACACACACACACACACACACAGGTCGTGAGCTCTGATCCAGTGACAAGAGGCAGGGGCTAGATTGCCTGCAGATGTTGTTTCGGGGGGCCCTCTGCTTTCTTAACGAGAGGATGTGGAACATAAATCTCCGGGGTCCATGTTGCCATGTGTCCTATAAGAGGTCAAACGAGAGGGCATTTTGGTACAACTTCCCCTTTCAGTGAGAGAAACCAACGCAGTCAGCCATGAAGGAACTATTTGAAGGAACTATTTTAGTCAAAGCTGTCCTGCAGAATTTTCTATGCAAAGTTGAAAACTTTCGTAGAGTTGTTTGTGCCATTATTTTACTTACTCCATTTCTTCCCCAAAATACTTGCGTTTCACTTTTTTAGGTAAAAAGATGTGGTCAGAGAAAGTAAATGTACTTTTCATATTCTGAGGCAACTCTCGCACACCAAAGACAACAGTTGGAAAAGGGGACACCCTTCCTTGTAATGTTACAAATGATTAAGGACCGACTGATTCGGTGGGGACTGGCAGAACTAGAGGGCGCCTTGTGCCTTTTTTTATTCTTCAAAACATTGACTTAGTGGTGTTGCCATGATAGTACAAAAATTAAACGTAATTTATCAGTGTAGGTACTCGGTATAGGGAAGGGGGAAGACACGCTATCCCCCTTAGGAAAGGAGTAGTGTAGCAACCCTAAGCCAACACCTAGCGAGCTCGTTAAGAGGGTCAGACCTCTTGCTGTAATGGTTAAGGCGTTGGCTTGATAATCGCTAGACCTGGGTTTGAGTCCCAGTCAGGGCTACCCCCCGAAATTGCTATAAAATAGCTCCATGGTTGCTTTCCTTAACACTGGTCCTAATTGACCCATTTTTTTTCAGTTGAAGAGGATCATCTTGGACAAAGTGAGGTGTACAATCACTGATCTACAAATAGTATTCCCTGCCACATAATAAGCTTTGTGCAATTAAGATTTTTGGAGCTACGCCTCCCCTGGCTTATGGGACCCCCCCACCAAACACTCAAGCACAACCACATTGATTGATTGAAGACAGCTTATGTCAATGAAATAACATTTCCTAAAAATGTCTAACTTCAGCAACCCTAGTGGATAAAATCAAATATAAAACTTGTCCTAATGATGACATCCGTGAGATGACACAGAGTCCAAATGTGAACTGGAAGTGCGTCACAAATGAGGCATAATTTGATGGCCATTATTTGGACATGGTCATTTGCAATTCTAGCTTTTGCGAATTCCTTCCATGTTTGTCTTTGTAATGCTTAATTTGTCACAATTTGGAGTCTCTAAGACGTTAGTCCTGGATTTGGTCAGATCTCAGTTGATTCTAAGGTCTTTCTACTTTCATGTGTAGGATTCAAATGTTGGCCTGTTTTTTTAAAGCTACACTGATACTGCGCTTGTTCTCTCGCACTCTCTCTCTCTCTCTCTCTCTCTCTCTCTCTCACTCTCCCTCCCTCCCCCTCTCCCTCTCTCTGTCTGTCTCCCTCCCCCCCTCTCTTTCTCTCTCTCTCTTTCTCTCTCTCTTTCTCTCTCTCTTTCTCTCTCTCTTTCTTTCTCTCTCTCTCGCTCTCTCTCACTCTCTCTCTCTGTCTCCACCTCTCTCTCTCTCTCTCTGTCTCCCTCACCCCCCCCCCCCCCTCTCTCTCTCCCTGGGAGTTCTGTGAAGCTGCTTTGCTAAGATGCCTATCTGAGGAGAATGACAGAGGGCATGGCAGGGTTGAGTCTGTGGGACCAGAGAAAATATTAGTTTTCCCACAAGCAAGCAAGAAGAAAGGCTTATACCCATAGCAACAGATACAACTTATTTTAGAGAGCATTTTCATTTTGACCCGGTTTTGACATAATGTACCAAGGTAATTGTGGGTTAAGAGCAATCTAGGCTCTCAAAATACACTTTTGTGTCATCTAGGATGCAAAATACACTTTGAATATGCATTGGAAGCAGATCTGTTCACAGTGTACACAGCTCAACAACTAAAAGATGGAATCTATCTCAACATGGAGTTAGCGGGAAAACAGGTTAAAATGCAGCTGGACACCGGAGCGTCTGTATCTCTGGTTCCAGAGAGACTCTACAAAGAAAAACTGAAAGAGTGTCCTCTTCAGCCCGCGTCCATCCGCCTTTCTTCATACAGTGGTGACACTATTCCTGTGTTAGGGCAGATCCAGGTACCAGTCCGGTATGAGGGGGAAGGAGTGGACGCTACCGCTTGTCATTGTTAAAGGAGAACAATCAGCCTTGCTAGGCAGAAACTGGCTACAAAAGATCAAGTTGAACTGGGGAGAAATCTTCAGTCTGAGAAATGACAAACCAGTGAGTCAGGCTACACTCACTAACATGCTGGAGAAGCACAAATAACTTTTCAAAGATGGCTACGGTGAAATACAAGACTTCACAGCAAAAGTCAGAGTGCAAGAAGGAACCAAGCCTATCTTTCACAAACCACGTCCAGTTCCCTATGCTCTTAAGGAAGCAGTAGAGAAGGAACTGGACCGCCTACAGAAGAATAACATAATCACGAAAGTAGCGAGGAGCGACTGGGCCGCTCCGATTGTTGTAGTCCCAAAGAAAGACAAGACCGTCAGAATGTGCGGTGACTACAAGGTCACAGTAAATCGCTGCATACTACCAGAGGAATATCCACTACCACTGTCAAACGATTTTGAAATGTTTCTCAAGAACAACGGAGTAAGGCACATCCTGTCACCACCTTACCATCCGGCATCAAACGCAGCAGCGGAGAGAGCCGTGCAAACCTTTAAGAAGGCCTGGACTAGACTCGAGGTTCAGTCTGTGCCCATCCACCAAAGGCTTCCCCGGTTCCTGTTTATTTACCGTAACACCCCACACAAAGTAACGGAATGTACACCAGCTGAACTGTTTCTGAAACGCCAACCACGTACCCGCCTGACATTGTTGAAACCAGACTTGTCAAGCACTGTGGCAAAGCACCAGCTACAGCAGAAGAAAGCTCATGACAGACACTCAAAGACTGTCAGAGAATTCAAAGAGGAAGAGAGGGTGATGGTACGTGATTTCAGACACCCCAAGCGCCTGTGGAACTCAGGTGTGATCTTGCAACGCAGAGGACGTTTGACTTACCAAGTCCAAATTGGTCATCGCCAGGTCAACGTTCATGTGGATCATCTGCTACGGTCCAACGCCCCAGCAGAGACATGCCGAGAGAACAAGAACAATAATGACCCCCAGGACTATTCTCCTGACTGTGGACGTACGGGAGAGACAGAGCCTGACCTTCCACCCGAACCTGGCCCACCACAGGAAGCCCAGGAGCGGAGATATCCCATTCGACAGCGAAGGGCACCTCAAAAGCTTGACCTGTGAGTTGAGCTGGTTAAGGAGGTAACGGACAGTAAAACAAACACTTTAATATGTCCTAGATAAAAGGAAAGAAAAATGACATTACCTGGGTTAGTTATTAGGACACAAACTCCATCTTCGGGGCAGAATAATCCCCTGGATTTGTGCTGGGCTCTGAAAAGTCTGCTTCAACCCAGTAGTTGAAAAATGTTTAGGAATGCATTGTTCAGATATTGCATTAGTAGTTACCTAACATATTTACCTTGTTCTCTGGGAGTTAAACACTATGGGGGAGGAGTGTAGTATCTGGGATCTACATCTGTTTATATTAGTTACTGTGCTGTTACTAAGCAGTAATGCAACTCCATTTGGAGTTTGCCAAAAGGCAAATGAAGACTCTCTGACCTTGAGAAACAAGATTCTCTGGTCTGATGAAACCAAGATGAAACTCTTTGGCCTCAATGTCAAGCATCACGTCTGGAGAAAACCTGGCACCATCCCTACTGTGAAGCATGGTGTTGACAGCATCATGTTGTGGGGATGTTTTTCAGCGGCAGGGACTGGGAGACTAGTCAGGATCGAGGCAAAGATGAACGGAACAAAGTACAGAGAGATCCTTGATGACAACCCGTTCAAACATCTCTGGAGACACCTGGAAATAGCTCTGCAGCAACACTCCTCATCCAACCTGACAGAGCTTGAGAGGATCTGCAGAGAAGAATGGGAGAAACTCCCCAAATACAGGTGTGCCAAACTTGTAGCGTCATACCCAAGAAAACTCGAGGCTGTTATCGCTGCCAAAGGTGCTTCAACAAAGTACTGAGTAAAGGGTCTTATGTAAATGTGATATTTCATTATTACATTTTTTTGTTGAAATGATCAACAATTTCTTAAAACGTGTTTTTGCTTTGTCATTATGTGGTATTGTGTGTAGATTGATCAGGAAAAAAATATATTGAATCAATTTTAGAATAAGGCTGTAACCTAAATGTGGAAAAAGTCAAGGGGTCTGAATACTTTCTGAAGGCACTGAATGTCGGCTCAACCGGAACTTATTTTTTAAAAGTTTTAGGCGGATCTTCCGCGACACCTCCGCGATAGAGATTGAATCCAGCCCTTAGTGTTTGCTTTAGCCTGCCTGGATTGTCAGATGGGCGGGGTTTGCAATTTTGAGAATTGGTTCCATTCTATCAGACAAGCTCAATCACGGCCAGTTGAACTGTTTCAAATGATTTTCAATAGGACTATGAACCCAGGGATGGTAGGAGGAGAGGGTTGACAGTGGAACAACAACAGCAAGTATGAGGGAGAATTCTTCCACACATTCTTTTTTATTTGGAAATAATAAAAATGAACTCTTTTTATATATATTTTTTTATATAAAACATACTCATCATTTGAGCCACACCTGTTATACCAAACAAGAAACGCTGCAGTGAATACTTTCTTTTTTTATCTGATCGGTTTCTTTTGTAGTTGTTGTTTCAGTTTGAACACATAAATTGTAAACAATCAGCATTTTTTTTTTCTCCTAATAATACTGACAAAATAAAAAAATAACTCACTAAACATGAAACAAAAAAATTGACGTTTTTATAAATGGGGTTTTACATGGCTGGGGTCGTAGGTTGTAGGTTTCAAAGCATGGAGAGAGAGAGAGGTGTAGTGACGACAGCTTTTGCAGATAATATGGCCTGATACCCTAGTACACTCAAGTGTGGCAATTTGGGACTATCCCCTGAAGCCTTGAAGTAAAGTAGTGTCCCTTTGTGACTTTCTAAATCCAATCGTAGTCTTAAGGAACTTGACAATGTCCCCGTAATCTGACTTGGCCCCTTTCGTAAATATCACTAAACCGTTTGGTTCGTTGAAAATATATTTACAACATACCTAAATTACTTTTGGTACATTATACTCTAAATAATTTGTGTAACATGTGTATCCATATATCTTATTACATCATTATGTTCAACATAACTATACTTTGTATATAAATTGATCTGATTTATACATATTCAAACATGTAGTCTCAGCCCCATAGAGGTAAACTATGTGTACAGTAACTGTAGATTTGAAAGAATGGGCGGTGAGGATTGCTTAGTACGACAGTACAGCACGGGTTCAATAGCTTTAAAAAAAGGCATCAACATAATCTCGGTAATCAGTTGGTTTCGAAAAACATTCAGCACCGGAATGAAGGATGTGGACTAGACTTGACTGCAGCTGATAATTTTGAATGTCTTCGCGTGATGTGAATGGCTTCGGTTTCTCTTTATATTTAAGTACGAGCAAACTGTACAAGTGCATGCAACATACAAGCGGGCCTACGGGTATGTGGAACGAACACACATATCTAGTTCAATTCAATCTTTTTTTTCCAGTATCGTTTTTGTTTTACAAAATGTGCATGCAGCTTGGAACAGGTCCGAGTCATGCTGGCCACGCCCCCTTTTGGTGTGGCAGGGGTCAGCGGGCCTGACGAAGGATGAGCATTGGTGCTCCTGTCCGGAAAGCTCAATCTGATTGGTTACTTTTCACATTCACAAAGATGCAGAAGGGAAATTTGAGCAACTGATGTTTTTAGTTTTTCCAAAAAATCGAGACAAAGAAGAAATGAAATGAACCAAATAATTACATTTGCAAGCAGTATTTTTTATATTTTTTTCATTCACCTTTTTTTTCTCAAAAAGTTAAAGTTTTGGCCATAAAAAAAAAAATCAGGCTTATTTTGCTTGCGTTTTTGAATCTCAAAATAATGTAAACTCAAGTTTTGGATAAAACCCCTAAACATGTGCTGGGGTGAGGGGAAGGATGCTCCAGGAAAACAGCTAAATGAAAGTTCTCGTGATTGTGGACAAAGATACGTCTTTTTTTACAGTCACTTGTTGACACCCTGGTGATAGTTCAAAATGAAATGTATAATTATATTTATTGGTCAACCTCCTTGGAGGTCTAATATACATCTATACAAAGACAACTGGGTTGGACTTTTTGTAGGTGACTGAACGAAGTAACAACATTGTAATCCCACACTAATCTCATCGTCAAGTGTAAAAATCGTCATTTAAGATGTGTCACTGAACAGTCCCCTGCATCTCATTGCAGACACTTTTTTTTTTAATGTTCTCTATTTCGTATTTTTTCCTTGTGTCTTTTTATTCTTTTCCATGCATACATCAGACAACGCATCGTAAACCTCATACTCATCATAAAAACATTTTTGTGCCATAAGTAACAAACTGAGAAAAAAAAGAGTCAAACGTACCAAAGACAAAAACGAGAGAGCGGCTTGGACCAGCCATGGTAAACATATTGAAAACAAAAAAATGATATTTTGACAAAGAAGGACCAGTAATGTGAAACCACAAAGTCTAGGCACCAGAAGGAGACCCCTGTTTGCCCGGACCAACCCCACTCAGAAGCACTCTGCCCTAGGGGCCGAAGTGCTGGCAGTCTGTTTGGGGGCCGGATGGGGGCCACTGCGGAGAGGACATTATGGCACCCCCTGAGAGACAAGGAGGATGACACCTCTGTCTTGGGTCCATACATTCCGACGCTAACATACATTTCTTTGTTTATTGATGGTTTGACTAAAAACTACCACCCTGCTTCCTTTCACATTTACATTTCTACTTAGTTTCTTCAATGAATCGAGTGTCTCCTTACCACTCGACTCAAGTACAGCCTTACCTAGCTTCCGAACATTGTTTATTACCGACAGCCCTAGTTCTTAGATTACAACCGCGAAAAAACAATGGCGAACTCGTCACTGGAATGAAACACTGAAATCTAACGCTCTCTAAAACAAACAAAGAGATTAAACGATGCCAGTAGTGATTGTCAGATCTCAACAAAGCTTTTTTGTTAATCATTGTGACTCTGTTTCTTGATTGTTGTTGTTCTAGAATAATTTTTGTCCGCTAATCTCTAAGGTGACGTTAATTCGTTTCACAAAGCGGTAGGCTAGCCATAGTCCCATTGGTCCATTAAGATTGGTAGCTGTAGTCCTATTGGTCCACTAGGATCGGGTGCCCGGTGGGCCCGAGGAGCTGTCCAATGACGACTGGGAAGCACGTCGAGTCAGGGAGGCTAGTGTGGGGTCCACTAAGGAGGAGGGTGGGAACAACTTGTACCAGCCAATCACTGTGCTTGTTAAGTCTAGTTCCTCCAATAGGATTTGTGCAACTCCCATGAAGCTTTTGTGGTCCATTCGTCCGTAGTCTCCCCAGACAATCACCTGAAGGAGAGAAAAAAAGACCCCCAAAAATGTATTGATTTAAACCTTTACAGCTTAAATGGTTAAAGGTTAAATAAATAAAAAATAAAAAATGGTTTTAATATTATTCAGTCGATGCATTTATTGAATTATTGAATTAAAAAGTGATTGAACTTTTCTTTATGAAACAAGGCTTTGACCCTCACCTGTAAGACTTTACCCTGTGGGCTCTCCTCGAATTGCAGCGCTTGCTGGTACAGCGGGTCCAGCGTTTTCCGTGCAATCTTGGTTTTCTTTTTGGCTACATAAGCTCCATTATTCAACAGATAGACCTTGACGTATGGAGCTGACGATAGAAAGAAACAAGAGGCAGATACGGATACTCAATTGTGGTTCTGGTCAAACATGGTCTGGTCTAATTGTTTTCTCTAGGTGGGCGATTACATGGACCCAGATAAGACTACTCCTGGATTAAAAAGCACTTTCAATGGACTTTGCAGTGAATACGATTTTGTCTCAATGCAGTCCTCCACCCTTAGGTGGCGCTACCACCAGTGTCTCACCAGGGAGGGATTTGGATCCAGGCTTTTGTACAAGGCCCCGAGCTCTGATCACCTCCACCTCCAGCTGACCCTTCTTGTCCATCATTCCGATCTGAATATCACCTGGGAGGAAGAAGAAGTAGAACGAGTTGACCAAAGATGGTGGATAAATGAAGATGTCCGACTCAGGCCGTTCCCTATAGATGATTTTTTCACAGTTCCGGCTTCCTATATGCACCAATGCGATAGCAGCTGATGTCTCGCCTTCTGTTTTGTCTCTGGTCGACTAAACAGGAACTGGATTGAACGAATCCGAACAGGAAGTAGGCAGGAGATAAGGGGGATGTTCGAGCAGATCACTTGATGGTCACTGTCGTGTTTTGCATTATGGGTATAAACATTTCCAAAAATCATGTGATCAAAGGTCATGCAGTTTTTGATGAAGACGCCTTCACGTCGCTGCAGTTGCTTCTCACCCAACTGCACCATGCAGTCATCACCTGCAGTGTTGGAGGCACTATTTGTCAACCAATCATTAGGGTGTTCTTGTTTGATGGAAATGGCCAAAGACATGCCTAAAACAGGAACCAAATTCACCCTGATTCTAAAGTTACAAATGAAAGTGATATTTGAGACCTCTCTCTAACCAATTAATTGTACACATGTTTTGTTTTCAGTTTGATAGTGTGTGATAAAGGGGTATAGAAAAGTTCATTTCGACATAAAGATTTTGTTTTTATAAACAATAGCAGCTATGTTGACACTGCCATGTTGATCTGAGCCTTGCTGTTGGAAAACCACCACAGTGTCTGACTTTTGGCAGATGCACCTCCCCCGACTACAATCGGCTTCGTTAGGCTTACTGCACGAACACACCTAAGGTCACGAAATAGGAAGTAGTAAGAAAAGTGGGCAACAGAGTCTATCAAGAGGGAAGTTGGAAGGATATTGAGTAATGGAGGTAATATGGAGACGGAGGACAGGAAGCGATGTGAATCAATGAAACGTATTTGTGGGAGAAGGGAAGGGTATAGAAATAGCTGAGCAATAAGCTATCAATTGGGGAGGAGTCACAGAGGAACTACGATAGGGCAATAACATGATGAGTAGACAGAACAGAATAGGGGGATATCTACTCACCTATGGCAGGTGTGGCCAGCGTTTGTCTGCCCACCAGCTGGGCGGGACCCAGACCATCCAGGAAGTCGCTGAACTGGTTGCCTGGCTGTCCCAGACGCACCCCACCGAAAAGCAGACTGGAACAGAGGAAGAACACAGTCAATATACAGCTAATTACCGTACATGACTTATGGGTCCTAGGTGAAATTATCTATCCAATTTACTGCAATCATGATGAAATACTGGGTTGTTTACTTCACAGTGAATGTCAATTCATGTAACATTGGAGAAAAAAACAAAATTTGTCCCATAAACAGAAACAGGAAGAAAGGGACAAAAATAATAGGGGGTAGAGGGAGGAAAAGGAAAGAGACATACAGTATACAGGGAGAGATAGCGAGAGAGAGAGAGAAATACAGAGAGAGAGATGAATATTATATATATGTATATATATATATATATAGAGAGAGAGAGAGATTAGAGATACTGACTTTCCCTCGGAGTTGCAGCTGTTCATGGTGCCGTTGGTGGACTCTTTACTGGACTGTCGACTCATGTTCCTGGTCATCTCTACAGCCATGCCCGTCTCTGTGCTCCTCTGGATGGACGCACCCTTCTCCTTCTTCCCTTTCCCCTCTGGTACCGGAGAGGAAAAAAATAGACACAATGTAGCGGATAGCTAAGGCTAATGGCTAAGTTAGCACGGCTAATCTACTGTCTTCCTGAGACCTGAAGTGCTATCTTCCAGGCCTTAGTTTATATGGGTCAGTGCTAAACAACAGAACTCTCGAGGATGAACACATTTAGGCCAGAAGGCTTTATTTTGTCGTCCTCTTGAGGAGAACCAGGTGTGGTGCCATGTATTCATGATAGGACACAGTGACAGAGCTGGGGAACGGCCACCCATCTCAGAGGACAAAGGACACGAAAGAGAAATTGAAAGAACCGGGAAGTCAAAGTATACTTTTCTGGAGAGGGTTGGAGAGGGTTGGAGAGAAAGAACAACATGGTTTGTTGTTTCAAGGTTCCATCCCTCGTCACGTCAACACAACCAACAAGATCCTTCTGTCCTAATACAGACAATGGCGTACCGTACAGTCAATCCTAAAGAACGATACAGTAGTACATGATGATGATACGCAGGTTGATGTTTATTGTTATGAATCTTTCCCTGGAGGCAGAACTGAGCGATTTCCTCTAGAAGGGCCAGCTGCAAAGTCAAAATTGGCTATATTGTAGAAATTCATGATTTTTTGCGTGTTTTTTTGGTCTTAATTTAAGGTTAGCAGTGTGGTTAAGCTTAGACTTAGGCTTAAAAGACTTAGGCTGATTTCATGGCTTTATGGCTGCGCCAGATAGTGACCACTCTGCAGAGCTGCCTCTAGAACAAGATTCATGACAAAGAACGCTAACCTTAAATGAATATTTCTCTCAACCCAACATGAATTCTAGATTTTGTCAGTGAAGAGGGCAACTATCACACAGAACACCAATCGTACTGCTATACTATATAACAATGGGGAGAGAGGTGAGAGGCATGGAGAGACCCCCCCTAGGCCCTAGTTTCCTTTATAATGGCTTTTTATGTCAGCTACAAAGGGGGAGTGCAAAAAAAGAGGAAGAGAGTGCAGTTGGAGCCTTTCAACTACCTCTCTCTCTGCCTCTCTGCTTCCTCTCTCTCTCCCCACCCTCCAGTGAGTCCAGCCAGGCTGAGAAAGATTCCTTCAAGTCCCTCTGACTGAAAGCTTGGCCGCAGCGGGTGTCATCTGGAGTAGAAGCATGTTGTTTTGAAACTCTTTTTTTAACATGCTTTTTGTGGGTTGTATTCGTAAGATTGGAATTCCAGCATGAGGACATTTTGGTGCGCAGTCACGTAAACACAAGGTCAAGAGTGACGTGCTTCTCTGTTTTTTGTACTGTCTGATTCAGATGAAAGTGCTATAAGGTAGCTTCAGGTCACTCTTAACCCTAAAAAAACACCTGAGAGCTATCATGTCATGGACACTTGCTGATCGTCCGTACTGTCTCATTTTTACTGTCTGTAATGCCCAATTGTTAAATGTCTGTCTACCACTGTCAGAGCCACATTTTCAAACCACAACCATCCCGAGCGTCTCCTTCATTTGGGTGAGGGTCCGTTTTGACCTTTGAACTCACCCGGGCCGACGATCTGCGACGTGCTGCGACTACGTCTGTTGGAGACGATGGAGACCACCCTGGCACTGAGGCTGGAGCGTCTCTTCTTGCCACCCATGCCCACCGTGCCCAGCGCCGTATCCGATTGGCTGCCGTCAGTGCGCTCTGACGCGTAGATCTCACCGCTCACGCTTGTGCTCTTCAGCATGGTCCGGCCCGGCGCCGCACGAACCTGCCGACTAGAGGGAGAAAGAGGCGAGTAAAGTTAAATCTGGAATCACAGTCTTGAGATATGAAATGAGCAGAGGAACTTATTAACGTAAGGGGTTACCTTCACTTTAGTGGGTGAAAACACAACAGTCTAATAAACTTCAGTAATTAATAAGGTTCTTATACAGTATGATATGAGGCATACAATGACTGGTGAGTGATTGTAATGAGTTTAATGTTAAAACATTATATTGATGATACAAGAAAGCCTGAACAGACTCCAAAAGATCTCAAAACTAAAAAATGATCTCAATGATCTCAAATTATCTCAAATTTCCAAATACGCTTCCAAAATCCCAAACAATTCAGCAATACGCCTTGTGTCCAATGTCCATCACTGCTGGACTTTTGTAATGGTCGATAACACTGAAATAGAATTAAAACACATTACAATGTATTATATATATTATCAGTAGAGGCTGGTGGTAGGTGCTATAGGAGGATGGGCTCATTGTAATGGCTGGAATGGAATCAATGGAAGGTATCAAACACTTCAAACATATGGAAACCACATGTTTGACTCCATTCCACTCCAGTCATTACAATGAGCCCGTCCTCCTATAGCTTCGCCCACCAGCCTCCTCTGATATAAGTATATATATATATATATATATATATATATATATATATATATATATGTGTGTGTGTGTGTGTGTGTGTGTGTGTGTGTGTGTGTGTGTGTGTGTGTGTGTGTGTGTGTGTCTTTTGTAATATAAATGAGTCTCTCAGTCTCAGCCAATAGCCTTAGCTGTTCAGGCTTCTTCTCCTCAGACAGGCCAACATACAGCAGGGACAGATGACACTCAGTGCTCTGTGGCGCTTTCTAGGGGTTCGGAGGAGCTAGTGCATTTCCATCCCCTCTAAAGGGGTCGGGGTGCAGGAGAGCCCTGCCACACTGCCCCCGTCCCGCATACCCATCGTGGACCCTCTCCAAGTGACCAGGGGGCTAGGGAGGGGTAGGGGGGCCTGGGGCCTCTCCTCAGCCCCGTAGAGGGGGGTGATGAAGAGGCGAGGGCCGGCGGTGGGGTAGGGAGGAGTGTACTCAGAAGAGGTCCAGTCTGGACAGCGGGAGCACAGGACACATGCCAGGAGGGATCTGAGATACACACTGACGTACAAACACACACGCAGACACAACAACGAAAGTTGACACACACAACAATCACAGATACACAACCACATGCACAACATTAAATCAAGCCAAATAAGCAAGGAGACTATATCACATGTGATGTCAGCACAAATGACCAAACACATTTCCCCGCATTGAACAATTAAGCCATACATTGAAATTGAATAATGGGACTGATAGAATATAGCAGCCTCAGATGGCGAGAGAAGAAGAAGGAGGATTGAGGAAGATGGGAGGAGATAAAGGGACAAGGTAGTGTCTATAACGTCCACACCTCCTCTCATAGGCAGCTAAGTCTCATAACCAAGCACCTCCAAACTGACTTCGGGACAGTCATCAATATACTGTATGCATCCAAGTATCTCCATCCAACACCTCCACGTTAACCTGGGACCTTTCTACTGCGCCGTTTTTGAAAGACATAACGTTAGCCATCGGGAACGACAAAAGTTCTGCTACTTTTCTCAACAACATTGATGCCCTGAATTTATTTACAAATCAGTTGGAAAAAAGGGATGGGCTACTTTCTGCACACGCCAGGCTCAGTGTGAACCACATTGACTTGACACAATGCTGGCCAAACAAGACGTACAGTGCCTTGTAAAAGTATTCACCACACTTGCCGTTTTTCCTATTTTGTTGCATTACAAACTGTAATTTAAATGAACTTCATATAATGGACACACACGAAATAGTCCAAATTGGTGAGGTGAAATGAAAAAGATGACTTGTTTCAGAAATGTCTAAAAAAACAACAACTGAAAAGTGGTGCGTGTATATGTTTTCACCCCCTTTGCTATGAAGCCCCTAAATAAGATCTGGTGCAACCAATTACCTTCAGAAGTCACATAATTAAGTCCACCTTTGTGCAATCTAAGTGTCACATGATCTAAGTATATATACACCTGTTCTGAAAGGCCCCAGAGTCTGCAACACCACTAAGCAAGGGGCACCATAAAGACCAAGGAGCTCTCCAAACAGGTCAGAGACAAAGTTGTGTAGAAGTACAGATCAGGGTTGGGTTATAAAAAAATATCAGAAACTTTGAACATCCCACAGAGCACCATTAAATCCATCATTAAAAAAACAAACCTGTCAAGGAGAGGGCCACCCACCAAAACTCATGGGCCAGGCAAGGAGGGCATTAATCAGAGAGGCAACAAAGAGACCAAAGACAACCCTGAAGGAGCTTTAAAGCTCCACAGCGGAGATTGGAGTATCTGTCCATAGGACCACTTTAAGCTGTACACTCCACAGATCTGGGCTTTACGAAAGTGTGGCCATTGCTTAAAGAAAGAAATAAGCAAACACGGGGACTGGGAAACTAGTCAGGGACTGGGAAACTAGTCAGGGACTGGGAAACTAGTCAGAACTGAAGGAAGGATGGATGGCACAAAATACAGGGAAATTCTTGAAGGAAACATGCTTCAGTCTTCCAGAGATTTGAGACTGGGACGTAGGTTCACCTTCCAGTAGGACAATGACCCTAAGCATACTGCTGAAGCAACACTCGAGTGGTTTAAGGGGACACATTTAAAAGTCTTGGAATGGCCTAGTCAAAGCCCAGACCTCAATCCAATTGAGAATCTGTGGTATGACTTAAAGATTGCTGTACACCAGCAGAACCCATCCAACTTGAAGGAGCTGGAGCAGTTTTGCCTTGAAGAATTGGCAAAAACCACAGTGGCTAGATGTGCCAAGCTTATAGAGGCATACCCCAAGAGACTTGCAGCTGTAATTGCTGCAAAAGTTGGTTCTACAAATGATTGATTTTGTGGGGATGAATAGTTATGCACGCTCAAGTTTTCTGTTTTTTTGTCTTATTTCTTCTTTGTTTCACAAGTGGTAGGCATGTTGTGTAAATCAAATGATATAACCTCCCCAAAAAATAAATGTTAATTCCAGGTTGTAAGGCAAGAAAATAGGAAAAATGCGAAGGGGGGTAAATACTTTCGCAAGCCACTGTAGCTACAAACAAAACGTTAAAGAGTTAAATGGTTACAGTCTGCCGTGAAGCGTTCATCCATGTACAGTGCCTTGCGAAAGTATTCGGCCCCCTTGAACTTTGCGACCTTTTGCCACATTTCAGGCTTCAAACATAAAGATATAAAACTGTATTTTTTTGTGAAGAATCAACAACAAGTGGGACACAATCATGAAGTGGAACGACATTTATTGGATATTTCAAACTTTTTTAACAAATCAAAAACTGAAAAATTGGGCGTGCAAAATTATTCAGCCCCTTTACTTTCAGTGCAGCAAACTCTCTCCAGAAGTTCAGTGAGGATCTCTGAATGATCCAATGTTGACCTAAATGACTAATGATGATAAATACAATCCACCTGTGTGTAATCAAGTCTCCGTATAAATGCACCTGCACTGTGGTAGTCTCAGAGGTCCGTTAAAAGCGCAGAGAGCATCATGAAGAACAAGGAACACACCAGGCAGGTCCGAGATACTGTTGTGAAGAAGTTTAAAGCCGGATTTGGATACAAAAAGATTTCCCAAGCTTTAAACATCCCAAGGAGCACTGTGCAAGCGATAATATTGAAATGGAAGGAGTATCAGACCACTGCAAATCTACCAAGACCTGGCCGTCCCTCTAAACTTTCAGCTCATACAAGGAGAAGACTGATCAGAGATGCAGCCAAGAGGCCCATGATCACTCTGGATGAACTGCAGAGATCTACAGCTGAGGTGGGAGACTCTGTCCATAGGACAACAATCAGTCGTATATTGCACAAATCTGGCCTTTATGGAAGAGTGGCAAGAAGAAAGCCATTTCTTAAAGATATCCATAAAAAGTGTTGTTTAAAGTTTGCCACAAGCCACCTGGGAGACACACCAAACATGTGGAAGAAGGTGCTCTGGTCAGATGAAACCAAAATTTAACTTTTTGGCAACAATGCAAAACGTTATGTTTGGCGTAAAAGCAACACAGCTGAACACACCATCCCCACTGTCAAACATGGTGGTGGCAGCATCATGGTTTGGGCCTGCTTTTCTTCAGCAGGGACAGGGAAGATGGTTAAAATTGATGGGAAGATGGATAGAGCCAAATACAGGACCATTCTGGAAGAAAACCTGATGGAGTCTGCAAAAGACCTGAGACTGGGACGGAGATTTGTCTTCCAACAAGACAATGATCCAAAACATAAAGCAAAATCTACAATGGAATGGTTCAAAAATAAACATATCCAGGTGTTAGAATGGCCAAGTCAAAGTCCAGACCTGAATCCAATCGAGAATCTGTGGAAAGAACTGAAAACTGCTGTTCACAAATGCTCTCCATCCAACCTCACTGCGCTCGAGCTGTTTTGCAAGGAGGAATGGGAAAAAATGTAAGTCTCTCGATGTGCAAAACTGATAGAGACATACCCCAAGCGACTTACAGCTGTAATCGCAGCAAAAGGTGGCGCTACAAAGTATTAACTTAAGGGGGCTGAATAATTTTGCACGCCCAATTTTTCAGTTTTTGATTTGTTAAAAAAGTTTGAAATATCCAATAAATGTCGTTCCACTTCATGATTGTGTCCCACTTGTTGTTGATTCTTCACAAAAAAATACATTTTTATATCTTTATGTTTGAAGCTTGAAATGTGGCAAAAGGTCGCAAAGTTCAAGGGGGCCGAATACTTTCGCAAGGCACTGTATATGGTACCTGGATATCAACAATGGAACCAGGCTACCAAGAGCTCAACTTATACAACACTCTCTATAGAACTACCAAAGGAAAGTCCTTATTTCCAGCGTGTGACTCCAATTGTTGGCCAGTACATGCTGTAACTGTATGTTTTGTGTCCGCCATGACTACAGACACTGGGGACACGCCCGAAACAGGTCTGAAAGGCTACACCAAACGCTAACATGCAGCCGGGCCAGTGCGTAGCACATAGCCGGCAACCTGCCACTGACAACCGAACCAGCCATCACCCACCCTCCATGCGCTTCTCTCTCGCTCTCCACATTCAACGAGAGACAGACAACCACACAGTTGTGCAGAGGCACTGCTAGGGGTGTCTGCGGCCACGGAGGGAGCTTCTATGTCCCTGGCGGCGCCGGGAAATGTAGGCGTTCAGCAGTGAACTCCTTTGAATCTGCTGGGGACTTGCGTGCTATTAAGTGATGAATCTGTGACGTGTTCGTAGTTGTCACGGGGAAAGGTCTGATGGATACCTTCATTTGTGAAAAATATATTGAACTTGATGCAGCTAAAGAAAGGAATATTACTTTTCATGAAGAAATAAACACATTTGACCAAGTGCCTTGAACTGAATAAGGATTCCATGAGACTATTGGCATCCTTTTTTTTTTTGGAATTTTACCCCTTTTTCTCCCCAATTTCGTGGTATCCAATTGTTGTAGTAGCTACTATCTTGTCTCATCGCTACAACTCCCATACGGGCTCGGGAGAGACGAAGGTTGAAAGTCATGCGTCCTCCGATACACAACCCAACCAAGCCGCTGTGCGCACATCCAACCCGGAAGCCAGCCGCACCAATGCGCCGGAGTAAACACCGTGCACCTGGCCACCTTGGTTAGCGTTCACTGCGCCCAGCCCGCCACAGGAGTCGCTGGTGCGCGATGAGACAAGGACACCCCTACCGACCAAGCCCTCCCTAACCCGGGCGACGCTAGGCCAATTGTGCGTCGCCCCACGGACCTCCCGGTCGCGGCCGGTTACGACAGAGCCTGGGCGCGAACCCAGGGACTCTGATGGCACAGCTGGCGCTGCAGTACAGCGCCCTTACTATTGGCATCTTTAAATGCTTCCTGTCAAAACATCCAAGACGATCATAATGGGACCTTCCTGGACTATGATCAATTTCTGCCACTGCACCCCTCTTCTACCTTTAACCAGGAAATGGCTGCTCATTGACCGATTCCAGGTGAGCGTTCATGTGTCGGAACCAGAAAGAACAAGAATTTGCGTTCTCGGCGCGCCTGCCTCCTTCCCCCCGATGCAGGTCCAGACTTAACGCTTTTAGCCCCTGTCCCAGCTGTCTTCTTCCAGGAACTTGTGTGTTCCCTCTATGGCTGTGGATGTCGAATCAAACTTTTATTTGTCACATGCACCGAATACAACAGGTAGACCTTATCGTGAAATGTTTACTTACAAGCCCTTAACCAACAATGCCGTTCAAGGAATCGATTTAAGAAAATATTTACTAAATAAACGAAAGTAAAAAAATATATAAAAAGTAACACGCGAAAATGACATAACAATAACGAGGCTCTATACAGGGGATACCGGTACCGAGTCAATGGGTGGGGGTATGGGTTAATTGAGGTAATTTGTACATTTGTACATGTAGGTATGGGGAAAGTGACTATGCATAGATAATAAACAGCGAGTAGCAGCAGTGTAAAAACATCACTTAGCTTAGTAATGAGCTTTGTGGGCACTACGGTGTTGAACGACGAGTTCTCACATAGGTGTTCCTTTTGTCCAGGTGGATAAGGCCAGTGTGGAGTGCGATTGAGATTGCGTCATCTGTGGATCTGTTTGGGCTGCATACGAATTGGAGTGGGTCTAGGGTTTCCGGCATGATAGAGTTGATGTGACCAGCCTTTCAAAGCACTTCATGGTTACTGACGCGAGTGCTACGGGGCGGTAATCATTTAGTCAGGTTACCTTCGCTTTCTTGGGCACAGGGGCTATGGTGGTCAGTTTGAAACATGTACCTCTCCCTAGTCAGTCAATTGGCTGAGCACAGCCTGGACCACCGCGGCCCACCTCCGCTGGGCTGTGCTTTCTGGATCAGAGCTCTGTCCCTTTGGCTGTTGTGACCTGTACGCAGCCGGCGTTTCAGCAGCCCTCTTTTCAGGTGAGTTATGTGGCTCTGGCCTTGCAATAAGCTTCGAGACACAGCAGAGGCTGGATCATTCCGGCTATTGTGATAGGGAGTTCGATGGTGAGGCATATGTCTGTACCTGGGGCAAAGACTTTGTGTTTTCCTGGGGCAAAAGTTCAGGATATCACCAGGTTGCTTCTCGTGGCTGTGAGTCAGGCTGATACTGTCATGGTTCATGTGGGGTCGAATGGCATTATGAAGGGCAGCTCATAACAGCTGAAGATGGATTTGAAAGAACTGATTGGGTCACTACTTGACACCAACAAATGCCTCATAATATCTGTCTCTCTGCCCTCCCTAAATCATGGCATTGAACGGTTCAGCAGACTTTTAGTCTTCCATAACTGGTTATGAGACAATTGCAGCTCTGTCGGTGTAACACTTATTGACAATTCCGATAGCTTCTGGAAACAAAGCGCATAGTATAAGGAGGATGGTATCCACCCAAATCATTTGTGTTCCTTGACCCAAGCCCAGCTGATTTAATCACTACCATTGTGTCACTGAGTTGTCATAATGCTCCAGCAAAGGTTGTTGGAAGACACAATGTAAGTAACCTAATTTATGTCCCTCTTACTGTCCTGAATGCCTCTGCTGATTCTACAGCTATTGTATGTAATTACATGCCTATGAATCAGTGTTATATTGTTAGTACTTGGGTTGGTGTCCCCTAACAGGAAGCCCACTGTGTGCAGACCACCCTGCGCTAATATAAATAACCATAGGATGTCTACCTCTGCTAGGCTTCCCAGTAAAGCAAGAAAAACAATCATGCATCCCAGAAAAGTGTTAAAAATATTTACGTTAACATATGTAACTTAAGAAACAAGGTTCATGAAATGAATAATTTGCTTGTAACAGATGACATTCATATTCTGACCATCTCTGAAACTCACTTAGACAATATCTTTGATGATACAGTGGTAGCAATATATGGTTATAACATCTACAGAAAAGACAGAAATGCCAAAGGTGGAGGTGTGGCTGTTGTTATTCAGAACCACATTCCAGTAATGCTTAGAGAGGATCTCATGTTAAATAATGTTAAAGTAATATGGCTACAGGTTCATCTGCCTCACCTAAAGCCCATTCTGGTGGGAAGCTGCTATAGACCACCAAGTGCTAACAGTCAGTATCTGGATAACGTGTGAAATGCTTGATAATGTATGTGATATCAATAGAGAGGTATATTTTCTGGGTGATTAAAATATTGACTGGCTTTCATCAAGCTGCCCACTCAAGATAAAGCTTCAAAATGTAACTAGTAACTGCAACCCGGTTCAGGTTATCAATCAAGCTACCAGGGTGGTAAACAGCACAGGAATGAAATCATGAACATGCATTGATCACATCTTTACTAATGCTGCAGAAATGTGCTTGAATGCAGTATCCAGATCCATCGTACGTAGTGATCACAATATAGTAGCCATACCTAGGAAAACCAAAGTTCCAAAGGCTGGGCCTAATATAGTGTATAAGAGGTCATACAAGACGTTTTGTAGTGATTCCTATGTTGTCGATGTAAATAATATTTGTTGGTCCATGGTGTGTAATGAGGAGCAATCAGACAACGCACTTGACACATTTATGAAATTGCTTATCCCAGTTACTAATAAGCATGCACCCATTAACAAAATTACTGTAAAACGGTTAAATCCCCATGGATTGATGAGGAATTTAAAAAGTGTATGGTTGAGAAGGATGAGGCAAAATAAATGGCAAATAGGTCTGGCTGCACAACCAATCTGCAAACGTACTTCAAATTGAGAAATCATGTGACTAAACTGAATAAAAAGAAGAAAACTGCACTATGAAACAAAGATAAATGACATAAAGGCAGATAGTAAAAAGCTTTGGATCACCTGAAATGAAAGTTTAAGCAAAAAAGGCAAACTCTGCTCCATCATTCATTGAATCAGATGGCTCATTCAACACAAAACCCACTGACATTGCCAACTCCTTTAATTATTTTTTCTTTGGCAAGATTAGCAAATTTAGGCATGACATGCCAGCAACAAATGCTGACACTACACATCCAAGTATATCTGACCAAATTATGAAATTTGTCATTTTTAATTCCGTAAAGTTAGTGTGGAAGAGGTGAAAAAAATGATTGTTGTCTATGAACAATGACAAGCCACTGGGATCTGACAACGTGGATGGAAAATTACTGAGGATGATAGTGGATGATTTTGCCACTCCTATTTGTTAAATCTTCAATATAAGCCTACTAGAACATGTAAGGCCTGGAGGAAAGCAAAAGTTATTCCCCTACCTAAGGATAGTACAGCCCCTTTACTTGCTCAAAGCCGACCAATCAGCCAGTTACCAACCCTCTGGAAACTTTTGGAAAAAATTGTATTTGACCAGATACAATGCTATTTTACAGTAAACAAATTGACAACAGACTTTCAGCATACTTATAGGGAAAGACATTCAACAAGCACAACACTTACATTAATGACTGATGATTGGCTGATAGAAATTGATAATAAAAACATTGTGGGGTCTTTTGTTTGACTTCAGTGCGGCTTTTGACGCTATCGATCATAGTTCATTGCTTGAGAAATGTATGTGTTATGGCTTTACACCCCCTGCTATATATTGGATAAAGAGTTGCCTGCTAACAGAACACAGAGGTTGTTCTTTAATGGAAGCCTCTCCAACAAAATCCAGGTAGAATCAGGAATTCCCCAGCAGCTGTCTAGGCCCCTTACTTAAAAAAAAATCTTTACTAACGACATTTGAGTAAAGCCAGTGTGTCTATGTTGCAGATGACGCAACACTATACATGTCAGCTATACATGTCAGCGACTGAAATGACTGCAACACTTAACAAAGAGCTGCAGTTCATTTCAGAATGGGAGGCAAGGAAAAACTAAAAGCATTGTATTTGGGACAAATCATTCACTAAACCTCGACTAAATCTTGTAATGAATAACGTGGTAATTGAGCAGGTTGAGGAGACTAAACTAAACTGAACTGTCATGGTCAAAACATATTGATACAACAGTAGCTAGGATGGGGAGAAGTTTGTCCACAATAAAGCGCTGCTCTGCCTTCTTAACAGCACTATCAACAAGGCAGGTCCTTCAAGCCCTAGTTTTGTCGCACCTGGACTACTGTTCAGTCATGTGGTCAGGTGCCACAAAGGGCTGTTGTGAATGTATTGTAATGTTTATAATGTTTATAAAATTGTATAACTGCCTTCATTTTGCTGGACCCCAGGAAGAGTAGCTGCTGCCTTAACCAGTCTTCATTATACTGTATGAATCCAATATCTCTTATCGGGTACGTTCAAACTGACCTGGAGCCAGTCTGCAGCAATCTGAGCAACCAGCGAACAACCCACCACATTCCATTCTCTCTGAGGTCCACAATAGCCATGATCTATCTCTTAGAGCATATGTCAAAGGCCTTGGGCCCTCTGTTTTATAACCACTCTGTTTGGATTGACACTCACACGGACACGCGCACACACACGCACACGCACACACACGCACGCACACACGCACACACGCCACACGCACACATAGACTTCAAAACATTAGGCTGTTAATAAGGGCCTGCCCAGGAGAGGCTCAGGGGATTGGGTCATTTGTCCGTGTCAGCAGGCAGGCTGTGGTTGACTGGACTGGTCAGCCGTAGGGACGTTAGGGTTGTGCGGGGAGGGAAGTTATGGGTGGGGTTTTGTGAGTGAGTCCGTTGGGGTTATAGGACTATGGGATGGTTGGCTAAGAAAGTATGATAAGACTGTGGTGGGTTTGAAGGGAAACACTAGTATTTACATGTAAGGCTGGTGGGTTTTAGGGTACACTAGTTTTTACATGTAAGGCTGGTGGGTTTTAGGGTACACTAGTTTTTACATGTAAGGCTGGTGGGTTTTAGGGGACACTAGTTTTTACATGTAAGGCTGGTGGGTTTGAGGGGACACTAGTTTGTACACGTAAAGCAGGGGTGTCAAACTCATTCAACGGAGGGCCGACTGCAGCAGGTTTTTGGTCTTTCACTTCAATTAAGACCTAGACAACCACGTGAGAGGAGTTCCTTACTAATTAGTGACCTTTATCCATCAATCAAGTATAAGGGTGGAGCGAAAACCCGCAGACACTTGGCCATCCTTGGAATGAGTTTGACACGTGATGTATAGCCAGGTAGGTTTGAGGGGACACTAGGTGAAAGTTACAGTAGGTGGTTGAGGCTGTTTACAGGTCACAACAGGAGCAATAGGGATACGGGGACCATGGTTAGTGGGTACACAGCGATTATGTGAGGTCCCTAAAATATGGGCCCTTGTCTGCCATGGCCCATTGTAGGTCCCTCCATCCCGTGACGGAGCAAAGGACCTTTTCTCTTTTCTTTACCTGGCGTCTTTGGGGTCCCCAGACACAGTGTGTCTCCTCCTCTTCAGCTCTTGAGAGAACCGTCTCTTCCCTGCTGCCCTCATCCTCTCCTGCTCTCCATTCATCCCCCACGAGATCCTCCTCTCCTTCTTCTCGTCCTCTAAAGACTTGGACCTGTGTCCATTCATTTTGGGTTTCCCCACCGTGTGTGTTTGTGTGTATGCAATGCAAGTATTCACAGAGAAACACGATCATGCAAAAAGATTGAAACGTGCACCAATTAGCATGCAGAAAAAAGACAGACGAAAGGAACAGACTGATGAAAGAACGGGCATCCATGACTGACAGAAGAACAAACTCTACAATAAGCTTTTGATTTCTTCAATATCTTCAATTGGTTATTGATGCCCAATTACCTTGTAAATGATCTTGTAAGAACATATGAAACTAAATTAAAGTGTCGAGCGGGGTACCAACCTGAGCCGCCCGCGCGGGCGTTCTGATTGGATGGACATGTAGGAGGTGCTGCTGAGGCGTGAGGCACTGCTGGCGCGGGATAGGGCCGACGCGTCACTCATGTCGCTGTCTGACGAGCGGGCCGACACGTTGTCAGAGCTCCGCCGCTGATCCGCATACATCTGAAGGAGGTGAGAGAGGAGAGAGGACGACTCCGAATATGTATTACATGGTACTCCTATAATAGTTACTGTACATACAGTAGGTCCAATAAAATACTGGTGTCTAGCTGAGGTTTAGGTGTAGATCCCCAACAGTGGTGGAAAAACTACTCAATTGTCATACTTGAGTAAAAGTAAAGATACCTTAATAGAAAATGACTCAAGTAAAAGTGAAAGTCACCCAGTAAAATACTACTTGAGTAAAAGTCTAAAAGTATTTGGTTTTAATTATACTTAAGTCTCAAAAGTAAAGTATTGAACGTAAAAGTAAAAGTAGAAATCATTTCAAAGATCCAGAAGGCACTATGTTCTTGTTTTTTATTTACGGATAGCCAGGAGCACACTCCAACATTCAGGCATCGTTTACAAATTAAGCATTTGTGTTTTGTGAGTCTGCCAGATCAGAGGCAATAGGGATGACCAGGGATGTTCTCTTGATAAGTGCATGAACTTGACCATTTTCCTGTCCTGCTAAGCATTCAAAATGTAACGAGTACTTTTGGGTTTCAGCGAAAATGTATGGAGTAAAAAGTAGATTATTTTCTTTAGAAATGTATTGAAGTAAAAGTTAAAGTTGTCAAAAATATAAATTGTAAAGTAAAATACAGATACCCCCCAAGACTACTTAAGTAGTACTTTCAAGTATTTTTACTTAAGTACTTTACACCACTGCTCCTCAATACCCAAAGTGGCATCTATGTTGAAACTGACAATGAAAAATTAATCAGCATGGAAAACTCTCCAACTTTTTATATGTGGAGGACAGTGGCCATCTTGAACGACAGTTAATATATTGTAGCTCTAGGTCTAGAACTATATAACTACAACAGAGTTGTAATGTTAAGGTGGACCAGGAAATAGTGCCTGTCTTCCAGCAGAGATGCAACAGTACTGACCTCTCGTTTGGTCTTGAGGTTCGTCTCGGGGTCATTGGAGCCTGAAGGCCGGTAGGAATGTACTTTCATGTTCATCTGTCTGGCTCGCTCCTCTACTGCTAGAGCTGGGAGGAAATTACTTAATTCATGAATACAGTAATAATACAGTAAATTACACAAGGAACACACAACCTCGCAGGTGAATGACAGTGAAGGTGAACGATGTAGGGTGAAGTTGCTCCTAGACGCTGATCTTGGGTCAGTTTTACATTTCCCCTACTTATGTTTAAGGTTAGGATTCGGGGAAGGGAAATCTGATCCTAGATCTGTACCTAGTTGAAACTTCACCCGGGAACAAGGTGAACAGAGGAAGCCGGAGGTGATTGGAGGTATTAGACAACTGTACTGTACTCTTAGTGTCATTGCTCTATTTGGACACTAGGAGGCGCATGCTGTGCATCACTTTCATTAGATGTCATGTACAGAATACTACAGAGTGCACAGAGGGTCATAAATGTTGGGGGATATAAAGAGGGAAAAGGCAAATCACATCTACTGGATAGAAAGGGTCTAAAATCTAAAACATAATATAAAGTTGGGTCAGATACAGTCGTGCCATATAATTACCTTTTTCATTAGGTTTACTAGCAGCAACAGGTTTATTATCTACAGGTATATTGTCTTCATGTACATGGAGGTAGAAGAGAATGAGGAATGTGAGGAAGAATACTCAGACAAAATGGTTTTGAATGGTCGGAGTTATGATTTCATACACTCAGTTGTAGTACAAGACACATCACGACACGCACAGCCAGCCAGCCAGCCAGCCAGCCACAGACACAGACACAGACAGAGACACAGACAAAGACACAGACAGAGACACAGACAGAGGCAGAGACACAGACACACACACACACAGACACACACACACACACACACACTCCTTGACAACCTACCTTGCTCTACACTGCTGCTTCTGGCAGGAACCTGTGGCAGCTGTCTGCCCCTGCGACCTGACTGGGGAGTCCCCGTAGGAGGGGAGGGGCTGTGGGTGTGTGTTCTGAGAGAGAGAGAGAGAGAGAGAGAGCGAGAGAGAGAGAGAGAGAGAGAGAGAGACAAGAGGCAGAAAAAGAGAGAATAGGAAAAAGAGAAATGAAATACAAGTGAATGAGTTCAACTCCTCCACAGTAGGCCCATTCTCGCATATATAAAACCCAGGGTGGCTACATCCTTGACCATACACTAGAGGGAACAAATAGGATTGGTTTACTGCTCCCACAATCAATACGAGCAGCAGGACAGTGGGTATAGGGAGCACAGAGGTCAAAACGGGACAAAGGGGTACAACAAGGGGTTGTAAGGGTGTGAATGTTAGGGTACCAGCATGCACCTGTCCTGTCGTGGTGAGTTAGGGGAAGATCCCCCCAGGGGTGTCTGGTTAAAGGGACGCAGCGGTCCCCCTCTCCCCCTACTGCCCCTCAGTATAGAGGTGGGCTGAATACGACTGGCATCAACAGGCCACGTGGAAAGAAAAGAACAAACAAACGAAAGAAAGCTAAATGATATAAATGGTAAAGAATGTAAATCATACTCAGCATAATGAAGGACCTTATGACCCACAATGTAAATCATAAAAACATAATGAAGGACCTTATGGCCCACAATGTAAATCATATACAACATAATGAAGGACCTTATGGCCCACAATGTAAATCATATACAACATAATGAAGGACCTTATGGCCCACAATGTAAATCATATACAACATAATGAAGGACCTTATGGCCCACAATGTAAATCATATACAACATAATGAAGGACCTTATGGCCCACAATGTAAATCATATACAACATAATGAAGGACCTTATGGCCCACAATGTAAATTATATACAACATAATGAAGGACCTTATGGCCCACAATGTAAATCATATAAAACATAATGAAGGACCTTATGGCCCACAATGTAAATCATATTCAACATAATGAAGGACCTTATGGCCCACAATGTAAATCATATACAACATAATGAAGGACCTTATGGCCCACAATGTAAATCATATTCAACATAATGAAGGACCTTATGGCCCACAATGTAAATCATATACAACATAATGAAGGACCTTATGGCCCACAATGTAAATCATATACAACATAATGAAGGACCTTATGGCCCACAATGTAAATCATATACAACATAATGAAGGACCTTATGGCCCACAATGTAAATTATATACAACATAATGAAGGACCTTATGGCCCACAATGTAAATCATATACAACATAATGAAGGACCTTATGGCCCACAATGTAAATCATATTCAACATAATGAAGGACCTTATGGCCCACAATGTAAATTATATACAACATAATGAAGGACCTTATGGCCCACAATGTAAATCATATACAACATAATGAAGGACCTTATGGCCCACAATGTAAATCATATTCAACATAATGAAGGACCTTATGGCCCACAATGTAAATCATATACAACATAATGAAGGACCTTATGGCCCACAATGTAAATCATATACAACATAATGAAGGACCTTATGGCCCACAATGTAAATCATATACAACATAATGAAGGACCTTATGGCCCACAATGTAAATCATATTCAACATAATGAAGGACCTTATGGCCCACAATGAACCAGAACACAATAAATGAAGGACATAACAATTCAAGACAGAACTGGGGCTATGGGTCTACTGACAGTACACCTTAACAACGCTCATTTAGAAAAGGTTTTGCTGTGCTGCTAAATTGCATTCACAGCAAGGTCACAATTTGTAACAATTCAGATTGACATCAGACGTCAACACATTCTAGATTTGAAGAGCGACGATCTCCATCCAGATAGAGGACAGGATGAATGGGGGTGTATGAGAGAGGGATGGGGTGAATGAGGGTGTATGAGAGAGGGATGGGGTGAATGAGGGTGTATGAGAGAGGGATGGGGTGAATGAATGAATGAATGAAAGAATGACCTTACCTGTCAGCCTCCAGGCCTTTCTTGCTGTTACCTCTCTGACTGTCAGGTCTGCCCAGGCTCCCTGACTGCCTGTGACGTGGAGGACATGAGAAGAAGACAAAATGGAGGATGGGTAACCCGATGGAGAAACTAAACTAAAGACGAATCTTGAATGTGCGTTTTATTTCAAATAAAAGAGATGCTTTGGCAGAAAGGATTTTGTTTAAAAAAAAATGTTTGATGCAACATGTTAGACGACTATGTTGCACTACTACATTGCTTGCTACTAACTGTTCAGAACAGAAACATCACAACACCATGACAACAGAGCATGTGGAAGTCAGATGTGTAGCAGAGGAAACAGGAAGTCAGATGTGTAGCAGAGGAAGCAGGAAGTCAGGTGCAGGTCAGTAAGGTGAAGCAGCAAGAGGAGCAGTAACTACAGCGTTACAACAACCCACCAGCTTACACTGTAATCTAGAACATCTAGGAAAACTATAAAGTGCAGGGTTAGGGTTAGGTTTAGGGCAGGGCTAGCGCAAGGGTTAGGCTTATGGTTAGAGGAAAACTATAGTAGCCACGCAGTGCTAAGCAAGTACAGTAGCAGGACTGCAGCTTGGGTCCTGGGAGGTAAAGGTAGGGCTAGGTCGGTACCCAGTACCTTTCTTCCTCTGGGGAGGCCTGCTCTACTAAAATCCTGGGGCCTGTGGACTGTCTGCGGGGCAGAGAGTTGGAGCATCTGGAGGTGAAGTGGGGTGAAGCATCCCCCAGGTGGGGAAACAGGGAGAGGGACACAGTGAGTGGAGGGAGGGCTGGGTTCATGTTAGTTTAGAACGAGATAAAAGCATTGGGATTCCCTGGCAACTAGAATGCCTCTGCTGGCCAAAACAGTCAGTGACAGTAGGTGTGAATTATTGTGCAGGTCAATGTGAAAGAGCTGTTATTGTGTAGTCACTGTGTTGCCAGCACCTCTCAATATACACTGAGGAGCTAGTGGTGAAAAATTGATAGATAGCATGCATGACAAGAACGGGTGAAGTGATATTGAATCTTTGTTGATTCAACGTATTGGTATACTCTGGGAAAATAGAACACTCAAATGATTGTTTTTTTTACAGTATTTGAGAGAATAAAGAAACGTTCAACTACTAAAGAAACATTGTAAACCCAGAAAAGGAGGTGCAGTAGGTTATCTCCTATAGAGGAGGATGGTGTGTGTACCTGTCTTTATCAGGAGAGTGGAGGTTGGTATGTGTGTACCTGTCTTTATCAGGAGAGTGGAGGTTGGTGTGTGTGTACCTGTCTTTATCAGGAGAGTGGAGGTTGGTGTGTGTGTACCTGTCTTTATCAGGAGAGTGGAGGTTGGTGTGTGTGTGCCTGTCTTCATCAGGAGAGTAGATGCTGGTGTGTGTACCTGTCTCTATCAGGAGAGTGGAGGTTGGTGTGTGTGTACCTGTCTTTATCAGGGGAGTGGAGGTTGGAGTGTGTGTACCTGTCTCTATCATTAGAGTGGGTTGGTGTGTGTGTACCTGTCTCTATCAGGAGAGTGGAGGTTGGTGTGTGTGTACCTGTCTCTATCAGGAGAGTGGAGGTTGGTGTGTGTCTACCTGTCTTTATCAGGAGAGTGGAGGTTGGTGTGTGTGTACCTGTCTTTATCAGGAGAGTGGAGGTTGGTGTGTGTGTACCTGTCTCTATCAGGAGAGTGGAGGTTGGTGTGTGTGTACCTGTCTCTATCAGGAGAGTGGAGGTTGCTGTGTGTGTACCTGTCTCTATCAGGAGAGTGGAGGTTGCTGTGTGTGTACCTGTCTTTATCAGGAGAGTGGAGGTTGGTGTGTGTGTACCTGTCTCTATCAGGAGAGTGGAGGTTGGTGTGTGTGTACCTGTCTCTATCAGGAGAGTGGAGGTTGGTGTGTGTGTACCTGTCTTTATCAGGAGAGTGGAGGTTGGTGTGTGTGTACCTGTCTTTATCAGGAGAGTGGAGGTTGGTGTGTGTGTACCTGTCTCTATCAGGAGAGTGGAGGTTGGTGTGTGTCTACCTGTCTTTATCAGGAGAGTGGAGGTTGCTGTGTGTGTACCTGTCTCTATCAGGAGAGTGGAGGTTGGTGTGTGTGTACCTGTCTCTATCAGGAGAGTGGAGGTTGCTGTGTGTGTACCTGTCTCTATCAGGAGAGTAGATGCTGGTGTGTGTACCTGTCTCTATCAGGAGAGTGGAGGTTGGTGTGTGTGTACCTGTCTTTATCAGGAGAGTGGAGGTTGGTGTGTGTGTACCTGTCTCTATCAGGAGAGTGGAGGTTGGTGTGTGTGTACCTGTCTTTATCAGGAGAGTGGAGGTTGGTGTGTGTGTACCTGTCTCTATCAGGAGAGTGGAGGTTGGTGTGTGTGTACCTGTCTTTATCAGGAGAGTGGAGGTTGGTGTGTGTGTACCTGTCTCTATCAGGAGAGTGGAGGTTGGTGTGTGTCTACCTGTCTTTATCAGGAGAGTGGAGGTTGCTGTGTGTGTACCTGTCTCTATCAGGAGAGTGGAGGTTGCTGTGTGTGTACCTGTCTCTATCAGGAGAGTGGAGGTTGCTGTGTGTGTACCTGTCTTTATCAGGAGAGTGGAGGTTGCTGTGTGTGTACCTGACTCTATCAGGAGAGTGGAGGTGGGTGTGTGTACCTGTCTCCATCAGGAGTGTGGAGGTTGGTGTGTGTGTGTGTACCTGTCTCTATCAGGAGAGTGGATGCTGGTGTGTGTGTACCTGTCTTTATCAGGAGAGTGGAGGTTGGTGTGTGTGTACCTGTCTTTATCAGGAGAGTGGATGCTGGTGTGTGTGTACCTGTCTTTATCAGGAGAGTGGAGGTTGGTGTGTGTGTACCTGTCTTTATCAGGAGAGTGGATGCTGGTGTGTGTGTACCTGTCTTTATCAGGAGAGTGGAGGTTGGTGTGTGTGTACCTGTCTTTATCAGGAGAGTGGATGCTGGTGTGTGTGTACCTGTCTTTATCAGGAGAGTGGAGGTTGGTGTCAGGTCTGAGGCAGGTGGTGCTGGCACTCCTCACCCGGTCCAGACTGGGCTGCAGATCACTACAGTAGCACAGAGGGAAGAGAAGGAAGGGAAAAGAGGAAGAGAGGCGGGACGGAGTGAAAGGAAGCGTGCAAGACAGAGAGAAGGAATGGTAGAGTGAGAAAAAAAACAAAGCGAGAGAGAATTGAGGGAAATAAAGAGTCCAAGACAGAAGGAAGGAATTGCAAATAGAGGTGGGAGGGGGAAACGAGAGACAGAAAGAAAAGAAGGATCAAACATTAGATACAACTTGTAAGGGGGTTGTAAACCTCCATTCTTTACAATAGCGGTCCTTTGCGGCCATACTGTACAGTCAGTCCACCTGATGGGGAGGTTGGAGCCTTGCCATGGGAACTTGCTCTTGGTGGAGGAGGAGAGTGGACTGGGTGAGATTTGCGTGAGCAGACATACTACAGCACAAATACTCTATCACACACACACACAATCTCTTTCTCTCTCCCTTCTCTCTGGCAGGGAGCCTACTACAGTCGAGGACCTTGTCATTTCTCATGTCATGGTCTTTGTTGGAGCCATGGACGTCAACACAACACTGGAAAAGATGCTGTGTCCAACTGGCATCACATTGCTCACATGACACAGAGCCCCAATATATGCTATGGTTTGCAGTGTGCCAATAAGGCCTTGTTTGCTGTTTAATACAGTCAACCCTGTTGTGTGTCCTGTGGTCTTCCACAAGTTGAGGTTAAGGATGAGCATTCGATCCCTCACGAAGGGATGGACGGTGGAGTGCAAAGGCAGGCCTGTTGGGCGGTGGGAGAGGATCACCCGTGGGGTCGGGGGTGGAGAGGTGAAGTCCGTTGGGGGTGGAAGGGCAGAGGACGAAGGGAGCGAGTAGGGCGTCTGTCCGGGGTAATGGGTTTCTTACCTAACGGTGACCTCATCAGTGAACCTGAGCACACGGTGCGTGAGGTCGCTACGGGAGGCGGGACCGCCCCCTCCCTGATGCCCCCGGGGAGGCTTGCTCTTTAGGCATGCAGGGAGGGTGTTGCTACACGCGTGTGAATCCGTGGTAGATGGTATAGACGCATGCAAGAAAGGAAAGAAAACCTAGATTTGACATGCATGCCAAAGGAATGAGAGGCCAAATAATGAACCACGATAAAGACGTACAAGGAAACCCAACAGTGGCACTGAAGTCAACAAACAAACCATATAAAAAGAGCAATGCAATAAATATGTCAGATGGACATCTCTGGAGCTTGAGGCACGGAGGAGGAACATCCAGGTTTGACACCAGAATATCACATCTACTCCATCCTAATCCCCATTCTCAGTATTTCCTCTCCCCAACTACTGTGTAGTGATGGGGGATTGTCTGATGGAGGCCCAAGACATAGACGACAACAGAGGACACGGTGAAAGTAGGGATGGGGGATTGTCCTGCCGTTCATTATATGTATGGAGATGAAATGTAATGCTGATTATATAAATCCATCTAAACAGATTTTAAATTGCACATGTCAAAGCATTATAGCATGGGGAAACCAAGCATGTAATATATCTACTGTATTTAGGACAGTACATAGGATTATAGTATTAAAATAGACAGTGAAGTACTACTATACAGATCTGGTCCAGGGTATTCATATTATAATCAATAATCATTTGGTGGACGCTTATATTTGTCCAAGTGGAAATGTGTTTTTTGCATATCCTAACTCCCCCTGAGACACCCTCGGAGAGTGGTACCACATCGAATCAGAAAAGCTCTGTTAGGAGTCGGGGTGGGGAATCAATTACGTTGAGAGAACGTTGATACAACATCATAAGCCACAAAATGCCAACGATGAGTTGAGTTCAGGTTTTGGGGAAGAGAAAAGGGAAAGAGAGCAGGGTTTTCTTATTCTACTCTCTTACCTGTATATGTCCTTGTTTATACCATTGACTAATAGGGGCATTTTGGGTGGTAGTGTATTGCTGGACCTAGCTACGCCCCTGTGTAGTTATTTGAGTGTAGACCGTGCATTGATTGAGAGGAGAAGAAAAACAGAAGAGGGGAAAAAAAACAATACAATTGTATAAATAAAACGTCCAGGCAAAAATAACATTAATCTGCTATACATAAAATGTTCAGACAAAAATGTAATTCACCAAGAGAGATTTTCATACTATTCTGAGGTCAACGATAGAGCTATTCTGTAATCTATGATAATCTGTTTAAAACAAACATAAACTCAATGTTTTTATGGTGTCATGGAGAGTGTGTGGTACTATTTCTGACCTCTCGGGTGAAAAAACATGTCCCCTTGTGCCTGGAACGAATTCATCGATATTCTAAAACTAGATAAAGCTGAATACATTACAAAGATGACTTTCACATTGTCCCCTTTCTATGCAGGTAGACAAAAAGCGAACATTGATGCAGCACATGGAATAGGAACACATCACATTAAACAAAAACATTGCCACGTGATACATAACATACACTTTCTATATCACAACCATAGACTGTAGTATCACTGACCGAGATAACATGGAGCTGTGAACATTGAATGACAATGCAAAGAATGATGGGTAATATAATAGAAGAAAGATGGTGGGTAGGGACGATAACAGTAATGTCTCTGGCTTTTTGGTCGTTGTTGTTTTTGTTTACCTGTTTGTGTGCAGGCACTCGGCACTCCCGCCTCGGATTGACCTGTGCATCTCGAGGACCTCACTGTGATTGCCATGGCGATGGGTGAACCGAACAACCAGTCAAAAACAACAACGTAAGAGGATGGTCAAATCAGACAAACCCGCTCATGAGAAATGAATGAGAAGAAATCATGAAATCATAATTTTGATTCAGTATCAATAATAATAAATATGATATTAACCTTTTAGTAAGAGACTTTTGCATTAGACTGTTAGTTGTATTAGTAATTATTAGTATAGAACAGTACTAACGTAGCCTGCTATTCCACTTGTCCT
This sequence comes from Oncorhynchus mykiss, assembly GCF_057628025.1. Taxonomy (NCBI): domain Eukaryota; kingdom Metazoa; phylum Chordata; class Actinopteri; order Salmoniformes; family Salmonidae; genus Oncorhynchus; species Oncorhynchus mykiss. Next base: position 24,407,975 of record NC_143034.1, on the reverse strand, counting down.
TGGAGTATCCAACACTTTCAACCTCAAAAATTAAAAGCTGGTGGTCAACCTCTTTGAAATGATTGGGCATAAAGGAATACTGTACTTCTACAGGTACTTCATTGCAAATGAACAAAATAAGGAGGAAACCATGTCGACATCAACTCCTATATTGAACTCAAAGCTCAACTCAAATAAAATACACCAAAGTATGTCCGTATTGTACACAAACACTGGAACTTCACTGCATAACCTGCACACACACTCTCTCCCTGCCATAAGTCACCAAACTATTCTCAGACCGGCTGTCATCTTAAACTCCCTGATACAGTACCTGCAGCATCTAACGTCTAACCTCCTCCCTAATAAACAAAGGCCACCAGCCACCACTGTCTGGGTGATGTTACCTGTCCTCGGAGTACTCGTAGTCCGAGTCCCCGGAGCGGTGCTCCCCGTGGGAGTCATGGTAACGAGAGGGGGAGCAGGAGTGGTGGCGGTTCTGATGGATCTCATCCAGACTCCTGATGGGGTAGGACATAGAGAGGAGTGTTACTGAGGTTTTGGTTACAGAGTGTTACTGTGATAACATTTCGCTAATAACGTTGGTTTTGTCATAGAGTGGACATAAAAGGTAATTGATTTGAGTCATAAGAGTGTGCTGAAGAGTCATCCCGGGGTATGAATGAATGTGAATAATAGTGAAGACATGAAAACCTAGAAATAGCACATATGGAATCACGTAATAACCAAAAAAGTGTAAAACAAATCAAAATATATTTTACATTTTAGATTCTTCAAAGTAGCCACCCTTTGCCTTGATGACAGTTTTGCACACTCTTGGCATTCTCTCAACCAGCTTCATCAGGGAATGCTTTTCCAACAGTCTTGACGGAGTTCCCACATATGCTGAGCACTTGTTGGCTGCTTTTTCTTCACTCTGTGGTCCAACTCATCCCAAACCATCTCAATTGGGTTGAGGTTGGGTGATTGTGGAGGCCAGGTCATCTGATGCAGCATTCTATCACTCTCCTTCTTGGTCAAATAGCCCTTACATAGCCTGGAGGTGTGTTGGGTCATTGTCCTGTTGAGAAACAAATGACAGTCCTACTAAGCGCAAACCAGATGGGATGGCGTATCGCTGTAGAATGCTGTGGTAGCCATGCAGGTTAAGTGTGCCTTGAATTCTAAATAAATCACTGACAGTGTCACCAGCAAAGCACCCCCAAACCATCACACCTCCTCCTCCATGCTTCACGTGGGAACCAAACAAGCGGCAATCATCCGTTCACCTACCCTGTGTCTCACAAAAACAAGGCGGTTGGAACCAAAAATCTGATATTTGGACTCATCAGACCAAAGTACAGATTTCCATCTGTCTAATGTCCATTGCTCATGTTTCTTGGCCCAAGCAAGTCCCTTCTTCTTATTGGTGCCCTTAAGTAGTGGATTCTTTGCAGCAATTCGAGCATGAAGCCCTGATCCATGCAGTCTTCTCTGAACAGTTGATGTTGAGATGTTTCCGTTACTTGAACTCTGTGAGGCATTTATTTGAGCTGCAATTTCTGAGGCTGGTAACTGTAATGAACTTATCCTCTGCAGCAGAGGTATCTCAGGGCCTTCCTTTCCTGTGGCAGTCCTCATGAGAGCCAGTTTCATCATAACGCTTGATGGTTTTTCCGGATTGAATGACCTTCATGTCTTAAAGTAATGATGAACTGTCATTTCTCTTTGCTTATTTGAGCTGTTCTTGCCATAAGATGGACTTGGAATTTTACCAAATATGGCTATTTTCTGTATACCACCCCTACAACTGATTGGCTCAAATGCATTTGGAAGGAAAGAAATTCCACAACATAACTTTTAACAAGGCACACCTGTTAATTGAAATGGATTCCAGGTGATTCCCTGATGAAGCTGGTTGAGAGAATGCCAAGAGTGTGTAAAGCTGTCATCAAGGCAAAGGGTGGCTACTTTGAAGAATATCAAATGTAAAATATATTTTGATTTGTTTAACACTTTTTTGGTTACTACATGATTCCATATGTGTTATTTCATAGTGTTGATGTCTTCACTATTATTCTACAATGTAGAAAATAGTATAAAGAAAAACCCTTGAATGAGTAGCTGTGTCCAAACTGGTACTGTATATATACAGTGCATTGTAAAAGTATTCACCACCTTGGCATTTTTCCTATTTTGTTGCATTACAACCTGTAATTTAAATGTATTTTTATTTGGATTTCATGCAATGGACATACACAAAATAGTCCAAATTGGTGAAGTTAAAAAAATAACTTGTTTCAAAAAAATTGAAAAAATTCTAAACAGAAAAGTGGTGCGTGCATATGTATTCACCCCTTTGCTATGAAGCCTCTAAATAAGATCTGGTGAAACCACTTACCTTCAGAAGTCACATAATTAATTAAATCAAGTCCACCTGTGTGCAATCTAAGTGTCACATGATCCGTCACATGCGCCCAGTATATATACTCCTGTTTTGAAAGGCCCCAGAGTCTGCAACACCACTAACCAAGGGGCACCACCAAGCAAGCGGCACCATGAAGACCAAGGAGCTCTCCAAACAGGTAAGGGACAAGGTTGTGGAGAAGTACAGATCAGGGTTGGGTTATAAAAAAATATCCGAAACTTTAAACATCCCACGGAGCACCATTAAATACATTATTAAAAAATGGAAAGAATATGGCACCACAACAATCCTGCCAAAAGAGGGCCGCCCACCAAAACTCACAGACCAGGCAAGGAGGTTATTAATCAGAGAGGCAACAAAGAGACCAAAGATAACCATGAAGGAGCTGCAAAGCTCCACAGCGGAGATTGGAGTATCTGTCCATAGAACCACTTTAAGCCATACACTCCACAGTGTATGCAAGGCACTGTATAGAAATAGATAGAGAGAGTGCGGGAAAAAGAGGGAGAGATTGAGAGAAAGAAAGAAAGAGAGAGCGAGAGAGAAAGAGAGAGCGAGAGAGAAAGTGAGAGAGAGAGAAAGTGAGAGAGAGAGAAAGAGAGAGCGAGAGAGAGAGAAAGAAAGAGAGTGAGAGAGAGAGAGAGAGAAAAAGAGAGAGAGAGAGAAAAAGAAAGAAAGAGAGAGCGAGAGAGAAAGAGTGAGAGAGAGAGAGAGAGAGAGAAAAAGAAAGAAAGAAAGAGAGAGCGAGAGAGAAAGAGAGAGAGAGAGAGAAAAAGAGAGAAAGAAAGAGAGCGAGAGAGAAAGTGAGAGAAAGAGAGAGTGAGAAAGAGAGAAAGAAAGAGAGAGCGAGAGAGAAAGAGAGTGAGAGAGAGAGTGAGAAAGAGAGAGCGAGAGAAAAAGAAAGAAAGAAAGAGAGAGCGAGAGAGAAAGAGAGAGAGAGAGAGAAAGAGAAAAAGAGAGAAAGAAAGAGAGCGAGAGAGAAAGTGAGAGAGAGAGAAAGAGAGAAAGAAAGAGAGAGCGAGAGAGAAAGAGAGAGAAAGAGAGAGTGAGAAAGAGAGAAAGAAAGAGAGAGCGAGAGAGAAAGAGAGTGAGAGAGAGAGAGAGAAAGAGAGAGAGAGAAAAAGAGAGAAAGAAAGAGAGCGAGAGAGAAAGTGAGAGAAAGAGAGAGTGAGAAAGAGAGAAAGAAAGAGAGAGCGAGAGAGAAAGAGAGTGAGAGAGAGAGAGAGAAAGAGAGAGAGAGAAAAAGAAAGAAAGAAAGAAAGAGAGAGCGAGAGAGAAAGAGAGAGAGAGAGAGAAAGAGAAAAAGAGAGAAAGAAAGAGAGCGAGAGAGAAAGTGAGAGAGAGAGAAAGAGAGAAAGAAAGAGAGAGCGAGAGAGAAAGAGAGTGAGAGAGAGAGTGAGAAAGAGAGAAAGAAAGAGAGAGCGAGAGAGAAAGAGAGTGAGAGAGAGAGAGAGAGAGAAAAAGAAAGAGAGAGCGAGAGAGAAAGAGAGAGAGAGAGCGAGAGAGAGTGTGAGAGAGAAAGAGAGAAAGAGAGAAGAAAGAAAGAAAGAGAGAGCGAGAGAGAAAGAGAGAGAGAGAGAAAAAGAAAGAAAGAAGAATGCAGATGTGTGTGGGTGTAGTCTCATCGAGAACCAGGCAGCGTGACAACAACGTGATTCCGATGTATGGCTACATAGTTTAGGTATAACTGTGTGATACAGAAACTGCAGCTACCTCTGCATGGGGACGTGTGCAGGGCGGGAGCGGGCCCTTGTTATGTCCTCGCGGTGAGGGGACACAGATCTGGAGCGGTGCTGGGCCAGTCTCTGCTGCTCTGGGACAGTCAGGGTGCTGTTCCTCTCCCTCTCCCTCGAGTTACGCTCTGCACCTACACACATACGGAGGAGGAATCAGCAGTCGTAGCATGTTACCTGCTGACAAAATGTGTCAGTGTTGAGCGCCGCCACTCAACATTCACTACGCCTTCAGGTGAGCGCTTGGTTTCCCCAAAACTACAGAGATCATGCTGGTGCTCAGCTTCTATTAATACAGTCGCCCATAGCCGCTCTAGTCTAATCAAACCCATGCCACGTGAGGGAGCTGAGAGGACAAATGATACAGACTGCAAACTGTTGCACATCAGAGTGGGATATTTTACACTGGAAGTTTTTTGGTTACATTTGAAGTGTTGCATTGGATAGTTACACCAGGTATTGAGCTAACTTGTGTCCCGGACTGTTTCTGCATTCCACAAAGTTAACCCATTGCCAGCTTGCAACAGCAACTTGGCTAAAGGCAGAAACTGACTGGCACCCAGGCTAAGTTAGCCTTGTACCCTTTTTGAAATAGCCGAGCCAGAACAGCACAGTTCGTGTTGGCCCTATGGTGTGAATCAGGCACTGGTCTATACACCGTATCCTTATCTTGTGCGGCGTCACTACTACTTCAGGCTCTACTACCAGACATGCAGGTGACAGCGTCAGTGGAATGGACAGCGACATCACGGCTCTATAGCTCCATGCACTCAGTGCTCCCAGTGGATCTGCTCTACAAGCTGCATTACTACAGTCCGACAGAGGAGGAGAAAGGATGTGTACAGTATCATGGCAGAACACATACCTTAATAGAACTGTAGTGATATCATAGTGTCGTTGTAGTATGCGTTGGTATTACAAAGGGCTGGTAGAAGCGCCCCTGCCTGTTTTAAATCAGAGTTAAATCCAAAGTGTGGGGTAAAACTGGGAACCAATTACGTTTTTCCCCCGATGTAAAACATCTCTGAGGTTGTCAGTTGGGATCAAATGAAGTAGCCCGTGGTTAGATAGGCCAGATAGGCTGGGGTATGAGGGGAGCTGTAAAGTGGTCGCACCTCTCTCCTCCAGTGCTGGACTCTCACTACTTGAAGCTGGGTAACAGTAACCATGCCCCCCCACCCACCTTCAGATACTACCGCTATACCTGTATCATCAAACTCTGTGTCAATGATGCGATGGGACCCTGCACAACGGTGGACAGACACGCACACACACACACACACACAAGGTAGGGTTACATACACACAGTAGGGTAGAGGGTTTACACGCAGTAGGGTAGAGAGTTTACACACAGAAGGGTTGAGAATTTCCATGGCAGTTGCGATCGATCTCACACACACAGGAGACAAGTTCATAGGAAGTTCATCTTGGCATACTGTAGCAGGGAGAATCTATATGCCGAGGTCAGTGTCAATACATCACGCACGCACGCACGCACGCACACACACACACACACACACACACACACACACACACATAATGTATATACTGTACACACATACACACATAAACGCACGCACGCATGCATGCAAGCTAACACACTCTCGCGCTCTCACGCACGCACGCACGCACACACACAAACCCAAACACACACTTACTCTGTAGTTTCTTGCTGGGGCTGTCGTGAGAGGCGTGTCTGCGCGGGAGGTAAGGGGATGGCTGGGGCAGAGGTAGAGAGGACACGTCGTGGGTCTGGAGTTTATACCAGTGAGGGACGTCGTCCAGCAGGGCAGTCTCCAGCTCTATCAGGATCTAGGAGTGAGAGGGAAGAGAGGGAAGAAGGAGGAGGAGAAAAAGTCAGAGACATACAGAACAAGACAACGTCAGCATAGAGGACATGATGGCGTCCATCTGTGGTTCTCTGTGCGTGTTTGAGTTTGCAAGTGTGTGTGGATACGTGCAAATGAATGTGTGTGTTTTGTTTTCTGTGTATACTGTATGTTTAGGAAGCGTTTCACTTCAAAACGCTACATATTCATTTTCACAATTTTCATGTTGGTAAATGAGCTTTTATTGTTTAAAGAAATGATCAACGAGACCTTATCCAGAATGACTTACAGTGAGTGCATTTATCGTAAGATAGCCAGGTAAGACAACCACACATCACAGTCAAATATACAGGACACAAACATTCCATTACAGCTGACCAATGGGTATATAGCATTTTGCAAAACAGCAAAACATTCATACACATCTCAAATCTATGAAATAAAAATCTGAAAACAGTAATAATTTACACACAAATTAAGATATAATTCACATGTGCTATAAACAGTATGTGTGTGTGTGTGTGTGTGTCTTACCTCTCCCAGGAAGTCACTCTCCTCCTCCTGTATTCTAGGCTGGTCCCAGACAGTGATCTCCAGCATGCGTTCTCTGAAGTCCCTGCGGTGGACGTGGGAGTACAGGAACGTCTGGTTCCACTTGGGCCCAGCGCTCTTCTTTACCGTCTTGGTCCTGCGCTTGCTCTTATCACTGGGAACATGACAGGGGAGAAGGCAGAGGAATGTTAGGAGAGGGAAGACGAACCTTAGAAGGAGAGTCAACGGAAGTCATCGAGTCATGTATGTATCTGTCCCATACTGTGCCCATATAAGGGTCTGTGACTCGCTATGAGGATGGTGAAATATAACAGAAAACTACATAGACAGGAATCAAATCAGAAGAGAACGTGTTGACAGTGTGTTCAAAGTATATTGGTTACTGTTATATATTTTTTTTAAACAATCAGTTTATGTACAATGTTGAACCTCTGTACTGGTAATATGCTTCAGTAATTACTGTGTGTTTACACAGGTATAAGACCAACTTCATGTTAACCCTAGTAATATGAGACCGGTTTACCTTCGGTCAGGGAGGAAGTACATCTTGACATAGGGGTTCCTGGGTCGCCCGTCCGGTCGGGGGGGCAGGTCTATGGCTTGAAGGACGTTGACGATCAGTTGATGGCCCACTTTGTCATACCACAGCTTTACCTAGGAACAACATCATGGGATTAGATGAATGTGACTGAATGAATCCGGTTAGAGTAGACCATTGGTTGTGGATTACACAGGACATTGTGAAAAGTGCAATATAGGCCATCTATCAATCTGTCTGGTTGTTTGTTCGTAAATCTGTCCATCTATCCACACATCCATGTATCCAGCCTCCCCAGTACAGTCCATTATAGTCCAGTACCGTCCCGTGTAGATCCAGTACAGTACAGTACAGTCCGGTATAGTCCAGTAGAGTCCAGTACAGTCCAGTACAGATCCAGTATAGTCCAGTACAGTCCTGTGTAGATCCAGTATAGTCCAGTATAGTCCAGGATAGTCCCGTGTAGATCCAGTATAGTCCCGTACAGTCCAGTATAGTCTAGTACAGTCCAGTACAGTCCAGTATAGTCCAGGGAAGATTCAGTAGAGTCCAGTATAGTCCAGTATAGTCCCGTGTAGATCCAGTATAGTCCAGTACAGTCCAGTATAGTCCAGTACAGTCCAGTACAGTCCAGTACAGTCCAGGGAAGATTCAGTAGAGTCCAGTATAGTCCCGTGTAGCTCCAGTATAGTCAAGTGCAGTCCAGTACAGTCCAGTACAGTCCAGGGAAGATTCAGTAGAGTCCAGTATAGTCCAGGGTAGATCCAGTATAGTCCAGTATATTCCAGTGTAGATCCAGTACAGTGCAGTATAGTCCAGTATAGTCCAGTACAGTCCAGTATAGTCCAGTGTAGATCCAGTATAGTCCAGCACAATCCAGCATAATCCAGTATAGTCCAGTATAGTCCAGTGTAGATCCAGTACAGTCCAGTATAGTCTATTATAGCCCAGTGTAAGTCCAGTATGGTCCAGTATAGTCCCATGTAGATCCAGTATAGTCCAGTATAGTCAGCACACTCCAGTACAGTCCAGTATAGTCCAGTATAGTCCAGTACAGTCCAGTATAGTCCTGTGTAGTCCAGTACAGACCAGTATAGTCCAGTACAGTTCAGTGTAGATCCAGTGTAGATTCATTACAGTCCAGTACAGTCCAGTACAGTCCAGTGTAAATCCAGTACAGTCCAGTATAGTCCAGTGTAGATCCAGTACAGTCCAGTGTAGCTCCAGTACAGTCCAGTGTAGTCCAGTGTAGTCCAGTGTAGATCCAGTATAGTCCAGTAATAGTCCAGTACAGTCCAGTAATTGTCCAGTATAGTCCAGTACAGTCCAGTAATTGTCCAGTATAGTCCATTACAGTCAAGAACAGTCCAGTAATTGTCCAGTATAGTCCAGTATAGTCCATTATAGTCCAGTAATTGTCCAGTATAGTCCATTCCAGTCCAGTACAGTCCAGTAATTGTCCAGTATAGTCCATTATAGTCCATTACAGTCCAGTAATTGTCCAGTATAGTCCAGTATATTCCATTATAGTCCAGTATAGTCCAGTATAGTCCTGTATAGTCCATTATAGTCCAGTAAAGTCCATTACAGTCTAGTACAGTCCAGTAATTGTCCAGTATAGTCCATTATAGTCCATTATAGTCCAGTAATTGTCCAGTATAGTCCAGTATAGTCCATTACAGTCCAGTACAGTCCAGTAATTGTACAGTATAGTCCAGTAATTGTCCAGTATAGTCCAGTATAGTCCTGAATAGTCCATTATAATCCAGTAATTGTCCAGCATAGTCCAGTAATTGTCCAGTATAGTCCAGTAATTGTCCAGTATAGTCCAGTATAGTCCATTACAGTCCAGTACAGTCCAGTAATTGTACAGTATAGTCCAGTACAGTCCAGTAATTGTCCAGTATAGTCCAGTAATTGTCCAGTATAGTCCAGTATAGTCCTGAATAGTCCATTATAGTCCAGTAATTGCCCAGTATAGTCCAGTACAGTCCAGTAATTGTCCAGTATAGTCCAGTAATTGTCCAGTATAGTCCAGTATGGTCCTGAATAGTCCATTATAGTCCAGTAATTGTCCAGCATAGTCCAGTAATTGTCCAGTATAGTCCAGTAATTGCCCAGTATAGTCCAGTAATTGTCCAGTATAGTCTAGTATAGTCCTGAATAGTCCATTATAGTCCAGTAATTGTCCAGCATAGTCCAGTAATTGCCCAGTATAGTCCAGTAATTGCCCAGTATAGTCCAGTAATTGTCCAGTATAGTCCAGTATAGTCCTGAATAGTCCATTATAGTCCAGTAATTGCCCAGTATAGTCCAGTAATTGTCCAGTATAGTCCAGTATAGTCCAGTGTAGTTCCAGCATATATCCAGTACTCACAGAGAGCTGTCCAGGCAGGATGACGGGGAGGGCTCTGAGGGTAGCAGGGCTGGTGGGGGACATGACCGATATGGAGGGACGCTCCATCTTCTGAGACTCAAAGGAACTGGAGCCTGCTGCCAGGGGAAAGAACCAGGATGTGAAAGACTCAAACAACTCGGTGGGTAGACAGTACTGCATATTAACACCAATTAACTATGCCGTTTTATTCATCAAGGAAAACCAAAGCTTTGTTGACACTTACTCGATTCTAAAGGAGGATGGGATGTTTCTGGAATTCTTGGTATGTCTCTGTAAGATGGGAGGAAGATTACATCAAACGTCTGCACAGACCTCTGCAATAGCCACTGACCAACAGCCATCACCAATCCCCATTTGATACAGAGTGCCAGCACATACAATACCTCAATTGTATGTTTGTTTGTATCAAAAAGGAAAAACACAGACAAGTACACAAACTGCGTGTTGGGTTAAAGGGCGGTAGTTCATACCCACACAGGGGAGAGACGTATGGGTTGAGAGAAGAGAGGGAACTTGCCTTATAAGGGTTTCTCTAAGGTCTAGGATGTTAGGGGTTACATCAGGGTTAGGCCTCAGGGAAGGACTACCGTACGACATAGCGGTCACTATGTCCACAATACGTATGTACTTACTGATACGCTCTATACACCTTTCTCAAGAAGTTATTGGAAATGATGCGGTGGATAGATCTTTTAGGTAAAGAAGATAATGGTCGTCAACATTTCACTTCAAAATTAGAAATAGTCAGAAAAGGGCACATAAAAGAAGCAATATAGTAATAAGAGTCCAAATTGGCCACACAGTGCAAAATAGTCACACAATAGTTGCAGTGTATCGCACAACGATTCCAAAATGGGAATTTAGCATTTCACACAGGAAGTCAGTCTTACCCAATAGGCCTTGAGACAACTATTTCCACTTGAGGCTCCGCCTTGGATTCCAGAATGATGTTGTACACTTCCTTCTTGGTTGCTCCCGGCAACGACTTCCCGTTCCACTGCAGTACCTCATCACCTAGAAAACAGGAAACAAGATGGCCGACATTAAAACAGCTGATTCATGGGTAAGCATGGAGCCTAGGTTAAAGATAACAAAGATTAAGACAATGTAATAATTCCATGCAGAAGTGTTAGAAAAATAAGAAAAAAATCATTGGACCAGAGCCGGAGTGAAAATGACTAGAAGTGAATGTTACCAGGTACAGAAAGTTCACCATCAAAGTGGAAAATAAACACAATCGTAGTGTACTCCGCAAACTAAAGCAGAATTGTTTTACTGTCGTTCTAATCATTTAAATGTTCTTCAAATGATCTACAGCCACTTTATTGCTTGATGTCCCGACCACTGGTAACATTTTCAAAACTAATTCTGTAGAATCAGCAACAGCGCTGGTCAAATGAATGTGTTTGGTTTCTAACGCTGGCGCGTGGAATTATTACGTTGTCTTATCCTCTATTTTTTCAACCTAGCCTGGCGCTTTACTGAACAACCTCTGTTCACAACACCAACGGCGTTCCGGTAGAAATTGTAGATTTTCGCAGCTCAAAAAGAACACACAGACAATCTCACAGAGCTACCAGACTGACGACACTTCTCCACCAGATAACCCTGAAGGTCTGAACGTTGTTTCCACGCTGCTTACCAGCTCGTAGGTGGCCGACAATGTCCGCCAGACTTCCTTTCTTGACTTTGGTGATGAAGGCCCCCAGTCTCCCTGTCTCTGTCATCTTCCCACCCACAACCTAGAAGGGGAACAGAACACGGGCAGTTCGGACACAAGACCAAGAGCTCAGTACATAGAGATAACAGTGTAATTAAAACACTGCCCCTTGTGTTCAGTGCCAGTATCACCGAATATCCTGGGAAGGTACAAGGTCAGTATGAAGGTATGACAATCTGGATACCGTCCCAGCCGAGTACAAATCTACAGTATGTCCCCATAGTTTCCTTTATTATATACTTCTGTGGATAGTACACTAGCATCACTTACATTTCAGTCATTAAGCAGACTCTTATCCAGATCAACTTACAGGAGCAATCAGGGTTAAGTGCTTTGCGTCAGGGCACATCAATAGATTTCTTCCCCACACCTAGTTGGTTCGGGGATTCAAGCCAGCAACCTTCCGGTTACTGGCCTAACGCTCTTAGCCGCAAGGCTACCTAATGTGGAGGTCAGACGTTAGAGACCCGGGTGGCCTCAGTACACGGGGATACACAGTGGTTAGTGTGGTAGTTTTCCCAGACTTCCTTTATCATACACATCCTTTGACAATACACTTTCACCCCTGCACCCAACGGTCTCAGTACACAATATACAGCGGTTAATGTGGTAACACTGTAGTGATTGAAAGGGATGCTGCTAGTGATTCCCTCTTACCTTTAACCCTAGTAAGGAGCCTGCCTCGCGGGGCACGGCCGACCTTTTGCTCAGAGTGATGCGTCCGATTAAGTGGTCGCCCTCCTTGGACGGCTGCCATGTCACTGGATGCTGTAGAGGGGGAGATTTAATTCCATCAGACAGAGAGAGAGGCAAAGAGGGAGAGACGGAGAGGGGGGTGTGGTGGAGAGGGGATATAGGTAGCGACAGAGAGAGGAGAGGAGCGAGGGTAAGAAAGGTAAAACAAGTTAGGGAGAAAAAGAGAAAGACAGAGTCTCTTCCCTTGTGAGGACAACTCTCCCATCCAGGCCAACTAGGAGGGACATGCCCATCCACAGTAAACACATACAATATCAATTTACACTCCAAGCAATTATGTCTCGACTGGACTGTCTATAACGTTGTAAGAATCTATATTTAGTAATGAATGGTGGGTAGAGTACGCCCACACACTTACTCAGACACTGCGGGGAATGAAACTAATAGGGCAGAATGTGTGTGTGTGTGCATGCATGTGTGTGTCTGCGTGTGCCTGTGTGTGCGTGTCCTAGGGTGGTGAGTCTGAGTTGAGTCAGCTTAAGGAAAACCTAAATCTGTCACTTTCTCCTGAAACTTACATGCCACATAGCAGGATCCAGAGGATGGCAGTCCCAATCACCTAGAGAGAGAGAGAGAGGGAGGATAAACAAAAGGTGATGAAGAAGTTTAGAGAGAGAGTGAAATGGAATCTATATGCAGAATTCTGGAAAGAATGATGTCCGTGTACAAATTAAAACACCAAATAATTCATTCAGAGCAGAATTAGGCCGATACACGCTAATTATCCAAATTCAGAAAAGAACCACAACCATCTAAATGGAAGTGATTCCCGAACCTTCCATAACAAAACCATCACCTACAGAAAAATGAAGCTGGAGAAGAGCCCTGGGGCTTTGTTCACAAACACAAACAGACCCCACAGAGCCCCAGGACAGAAACACAATTAGACCCAACCAAATCATGAGAAAACAAAAAGATCATTATTACACATTGGAACATTTACACATTGGAAAGAATTGACATTACATTATTACATGATCTATTTCACTTGCTTTGGCAATGTAAACATATGTTTCCCATGCCAATGAAGCCTGTTAATTGAAATTGAATTAAGAGAGAGGGAGCGAGAGAGACAGAGAGGGAGCGAGAGAGAGAGAAAGAGAGAGAGAGAGAGAGAGAGACAGAGAGGGAGCGAGAGAGAGAGAAAGAGAGAGAGAGAGAGAGAGAGAGAGACAGAGAGGGAGCGAGAGAGACAGAGAGAGAAAGAGAGAGAGAGAAAGAGAGAGACAGAGAGGGAGCGAGAGAGAGAGAAAGAGAGAGAGAGAGAGAGAGAGAAAGAGAGAGAGAGAGAGAGAGCGAGAGAGACAGAGAGGGAGCGAGAGAGAGAGAAAGAGAGCGAGAGAGACAGAGAGGGAGCGAGAGAGAGAGAAAGAGAGCGAGAGAGACAGAGAGGGAGCGAGAGAGAGAGAAAGAGAGAGAGAGAGAGAGAGCGAGAGAGAGAGAGAGCAGGAGAGAGAGAGAGGTTCAAGCTAAAACGAGAAAGTCTGTTCCAGTCTCCGTCAGACTGTCAACTCAACTCAAGTCAACTCAGTCCAACACACCAGGAGACACGGGGACAACTGGGACCTTGTCTGTCTGTCGCCCAACTCTCATTACCAGCCCTACTGGCGAGACAGAGAGACTAGAGAATGGCCACACTTCAGTCCAGACCAGCTCTACCCATTGAACCAGTCCCACACATCCTCCAAAGCCTCATACCTCCTTCAAGGCCTCATCCACCCTTTTAAGTCTGCAATAGAATGGCAGGATGAAATTAGATGGGGACGTTGGTGTGCGACTTTAGAAACAGGGACAAGTCCCTGAACCTACAGGTCCACAGCCAGCTTGGACACTGATCAGAGACGTGTGAATGCAGAGACAAGGGAAAGTAAGTGGTCAGGAGAGGAGGGAGGAAGTAGGGGTTCAAGTTGAGGGGTGCAACTCAACTGTTTGCTGATTCGGAAGTGAGATCTAAAAAAAATGTGAAGCGCAATCTGAAATGTGAAAGTGCAATGGGGGAACTACTTCAAAACGTTCCTGCTGACTCCTCGATTCAGTGTGCTGACGGTTCCCTTTTCTGTTTTTAGCAGATGAATATTGGACATCAGATCACACGATCTGGAGCACTTCTTTTCTGGGTGCGAAACTAACAGGCTGATGATAATTGCAGATGAGAAATGTTTAGCTATTCAAAGTCAACGTCTCCTGTATGTACCTGTAAAAACTCAGGTCAAATGGCCACAGTTACAAAAACATAGAGAATCTGGAGACGATCCCCTCTCATCCTGAATCTATTTCTATTAACAGGGATAAATCTGGTCAATGTCAGAGGCTGATCCAGGTTCAGATTTAACTTGACCCTGACCCTGTGGTAAGGTCAGATATCAATGCTGCAGGTTTTACACTAATCTGGCAGAAATTAACAACCCTTCTGTGAATAATGTATTTATGAAGTATGTGATCCATAACAACGTATCACAGTGTTATTATATGCATTATACTGTATATTATAGTTCTCTATTCAATTCTGTGATTTAACCCGAAGGAGGTCATCAGGAGGTCATCAGGAGGGCATCACAGATGGATAGGCCTACACACACAAACACACACGGTCTAAAAACACACTGAAGAATTAGCATCAACACTAAAACGAACCTTAGGTCTGATCCCCCCTGTCATTTCCTCCGTACTATGTAATCTTCCACTACTTGACACCTTTAAGGAAGCCAACCAATCAGACTGACTGAATCTCCACTCCCTCCTTTAACTGTAAACAGTAAACTCTTAGCTCCTAAATCAATCCCAAAATACACTCTTAGCTCCTAAATCAATCCCAAAATACACTCTTAGCTCCTAAATCAATCCCAAATGCATTTTTTAAAATAGATTCTTAACTTCATAAAGGTGTCCTCCTTGGACTTTTATAAAGGCCCTAGTTAATTTAGCAAAATATAGCCCTGCCTCGGCAGCGTATTCAAACTGCTAACCTCCCAACAAGATATTAGACGACATGGCATTAACGTTTTACGATCTCATTTGACTGGTTTGATTGCAACAGTAAAGCTGTCTCGCAGGTCTACTAAATAGCATGTAAAGTAGGTTTGGGGTGTATCTGTACCCTCGCTTACAATTTGGAGCAGTTCAAGTGTTTCACTGTAAATGAAAAAAAAAAAAACGCAACAACCCGGAAGTTGACCGAACTGTCTCGTTGTGAGGTTTTAGATTAACCAACCACATATCTACACCATCAATCCTTCATCCCAAAAGAACAGAATGAAGCCGTATTTATTGGACATGCGTTGTCCTCGTGAACCCAGGCTTGTTCGCGGCTGAGTTACACTTCACATAGCTACGTTTAGCGTTTAGCCTGGTCCCGTCTCTGAATTTGTTTACCGCGGACAACATCAAATGTAAATCCCATGCTGGATTGGGACTGGCGTACTCCTGAAGTAAACACGGCTAAACACTTGCTAGCTACGACAGCTAACTTTCTACCTATTTCTCCCTCCTGTCGCCCCCCATTAAACCCCCTATTCCCATGTGTTAACCTAATCTGGTCATCTACTTTGGGATTGGGATTGGCCTGGAGCGACCAGTGGTGGAGGTTAGTGGTGAGTGAGATGAGTACACATCCTCCCTCGACACGCTAACCGCTAAAATAGCATAGCTTAATTTAGTCAAGAAGAGTGAATTGCAAAGCTGTTGCAGGCCGGCGTGAGCAAACGAGAGGCCGAAACTGAACATGCGGCCGGCCACAATGGTGACACCCAAACTCGATTATATCCTATCCGTTAACGGCAGGATGCAGCCGGTGTTTGGCGGGGAAGCTTTACGTAGCGTTAGCCGCACTAGCCACTGACCTAATTCTGCCAAATCTGCTGGCCTAAATCACAGGACGTTTCCTAAATAAAAGAGAGCTGTCCTGTTCTGTTCCAGGATAGGAAGCAATAGGGTTTGGCTTCAGCGGTGTAGGTGAATGACAGTGTTGTACAGAGTCAAGGCCATAGCACATTATAGGCAGGGAGATACAGTTTCCGTAAACTTTGAAATTTACATTTAAATTCTTTATGTCGATGGAAACCTAGAGCAAAGAGATTTTGATAATAACAAAAAAGATAAGAAAGAATATTGTATTAGTAGCGACACCCGACAGGTGACCGACCATAAAACCATAAATTCTAAAGAAAGTTTGATCATTCCACCAATGTCGAAATCTCTGACAATCTCTGACAATACTGACACAAAACCAGCTAATATAGATGATTCGATCTGATAGAAAACTGAAGAATCAAACCTTTCTCGCTGACACTCTCCATCCAGGTAGCCATAACACCAACTCAACCCAGATTTGATCATTCTTCCAATGTTAAAATATCTGAATGTATTACCAATCATATTGACATGAGAAGAGCTAACAGAGAGAGAGAGAAAGAGCAGTAATCTGACCTTTCTCACTGACGCTCTCCATGTCCACGTCCTCACAGCTGGTGTACTCGGGCGTGGAGGCGCCCTCCTCCTCTGAGCTGCTGATAGACATCTGCCTCTTGTTGACGCCCCGTTTGCTCTTGTAGGGCCTGGGTGGGGGCGGCCGCAGCGACTCCGACTGGTCCGAGCTCTGGGAGTCCTTCCGCAGCAGGCTGTCCCCGGGCTTCTCCCTCCTAGCCTTATGCATCATGGCTGCCTGGGAGTTGGGGTCCAGCTGGCTGGGGTGGGGTCCCTTAGGGGGGTCCCAGCCTAATGGAGGGGGGGGTCCTTGGTGGGGGTGAGGAGCACCAGGATGGGGAACCGTTCGTGAGCCACCACCAGATGGTTGAAGGGGTCCGTGGTTCTGGTTCTGTTTGAGGAGGGGGGAGCCTCCCTGGGGTCCCTGCCCCATTCCGCCACCCCCACCACCCCCCACGGTCCTGTCCATGGAGTAGGCGCGGTGGTTCTCCAAGGATGCCTTGCGGTCTGGTTCTCCACCACCCCCACCGCCGCCCCTCCGGAGACGATTCTCAGGCACATCCCCCATGTTCCCTCCTCCTCCTCCCCCACCCTCCAGCCCCACCTCATTGATGGCGTTGTTGCTGTGGCGCCGCTCGTGGCGCACCTTCGACACCTTGGCGTGCATGCGCATCTCCTGCTCCTCCTTCTGCGGCTTGACCGGGTAGCGCGCCAGGTTGGGGTCGCTGCGGTAACGCGCCTGGAACTCCTCCTCCTGGCGCCGCTTGCGCTCCAGCTCATCCTCCTCCGGGGGGCGTCTCCGGAGGTCGGGGCGATTTCCTTGGTCGCCGCCGTCGGGGTAGTCATGGGAGCGGACCTTCTCCAGGTGCCGGCCGTCCCGCCAGTCTATGTCCCCAGGACCGCAGAACTCCTCCTGGGATGCCACGGTCTGAAGCTTCCCTGGGGGTCCCCGGCCTCCTCTACCACGACCCAGACCACCGGGCTTACCGTTCTGCTCATGGAGGGACAGAGGTCTTTTCCTGAAGAAAAGGGTGACCATAATGGACTTTGATATAACATTACACACTTGTTGTTTTGTTAACATAATACCATGTTGTAACAAAAAAAAATAAGCCTACTCAGATATACGGACAAATAATGGTCAGTACCAAATGGTGGTTATTACTGGTTGAATGAAAACAATGATGATAAAGACAGGGAAATAATTCCAAATGGAGGAATATGTACAGAACTAAAATGAGATTCTATTTCCATGGGAAAATGTTCCTACTGATGGTTACCCTGGGTATGGATCATCCAACGACAGTGTGGAATTGGGCCAGCATTTTGAGTGATGCATTCAGGCCGGACCGAAATGGACTCACCCATTAGACGCAAAACAAAATACATTAATCATGGACCTTTCAAGAATAAAACATGCAACCCAGCTTCTGCTTTGGCTATAAGCTTAGACAGCACTATTTTTTTTTTGTTGTTGATCCAGTGGGGATTAAATAATCAAGTGCTGCAACCCATATACCACAACACACGCCGAAAATGGGTCACTCCCAACATCAGAGGATTTGAGTTCCTGTCAAAACGCGGAAAAAAATATGACCAAAGTATGTCCAATGTTGAACGAGACAAATGAGGCTGCATGTGTAAACTGACGGTGTCAACGAGACCCTGAGACCCTGCTGGACAAAACAGATGCTGCATTAGCCTAATTCATCCAATCGCAACAAAGTCAAACATATTAAAGAGGACTGACTTGTACACGGCTCAACATGTACAACAATAAAAAGAAAACTATATAAAAGCGACCATATCATCTAAAAGAGGCCCAGGTCAAGATACTCAATACCTAGACTGATACAGTCCCAAAATGTTTAGCATGTCAGCAATCAAGTTTTCAAAACAGAGGACTTTCAAAAAGCTAATTGTATCTTGCCACATCTTAGGAAGTAAAAACCAAATACCAAAAGATACTTTTCGAGTGGATTGTTCCTTCAAGCGTCTACAATCAAAGGGATTAAGGGGAGGTGATAATAGTAGAGTGAATGAGAGAAAGTATTGTACAAAGTGGCATTTACAGCAATACTAAGTACTATCAGCAATCACAACAGGCCCCTAGATAACCAATACAGTGACGTAGACTCTGGTTTGAGCCTCTACAGACAGAGAGGTGAAAGCAGGGGTTGTGAGAGGACAGGTGAAAGTGTTTAAGGGATTAGAGCGTTTGTGTCCACGATGTCCTACTTGTCTCGTGGTGGTTCGCTCCGAGCGCGTGAGGCCGGCATGGTGTCCAACACTCCCTTGGCCTGGACCGTTGGCGACTGATGCGTTCCGTCGGGCGCCGCCCCTGCGTTACCGCTGGAAGAGGGCGGGGCCTGGGACCTGGAGCGGAGTAGCTTCCTGTCCCCCCGTTGGGTGTCACCCCCCGTGGCCGGGGCGTTCAGGCCGCCATCCAGGCTCATCTGCCTTGCCCCCGAAAACCATTCTCCCGATTTAGTGAGGATCTCCTGTTGCTTACGGCACAGGTTGCATACCCACATTACCTACAGGGGTGAAGGAGGAGAGGAGGAGGTTAGATATTATATACATGTACAGTATGCAGTAGTAGCCTGTATCTATAGAGAGAAAGAGAGCATGGTCAATTCCATATCCGATTCCTATTTTCACAATTGAAAAGCAAACCCTGAATTGACTGAATTGAAATGGAATTGACCCTAACATTGTCTCTTAGACCGAGAATGTATAATACTATGTAATACCTCAATACTTTAGTCATCTAATTCTATTTCTATGAGGTTAGCATCAGAAGACTCGTGGGGTTGCAGATGTTGTCATATATCCATTGCAGTCCACTTTTTAAGGAACTGTCATCTCTAGTCCATGTGCAAAACAGATTCAGTAGTGAGGCAGAGAAATGTTAGCTTAGCTTGGAGTATTTTAGCTTGGAGTATTTTAGCTTGGAGTATTTTAGCTTGGAGTATTTTAGCTGGGAGTATTTTAGCTTGGAGTATTTTAGCTGGGAGTATTTTAGCTTGGAGTATTTTAGCTGGGAGTATTTTAGCTTGGAGTATTTTAGCTGGGAGTATTTTAGCTTGGAGTATTTTAGCTGGGAGTATTTTCGACAGACAACAGGTCATTGTTATACAGGCAAGGAAAGTGCAGGACTGGTGACAGAACTACAAACAGGCACAGACAGATAGAGGATCTTAGTAAGACACAAGCAAGTATTAGTCACAGCGTTATGTTCTTTCTCATGTTTTATTTTAGTCTCTTGACTCTGATTGAGTATTGGTGATAGCTCATCTGTCAGACAGGGGATCAAGGTTTCTTAAAATACCGTAGTGCCCCCCTACGCTCCCACCTCCCTCCCCACGCTCCCCCTCACGCTCCCCCTCCCTTCCCACGTTCCTCCCCCATGGTAGTAGGTGCCAGGCACACCGGTTTGTGTCAGGAACTGCAACACGCTCAACAGTTTCCAGGGTGTATCAAGAATGGTCCACCACCCAAAGGACATCCAGCCAACTTGACACAACTGTGGGAAGCATTGGAGTCAACATGTGGAACGCTTTCGACACCTTGGAGAGTCCAACGAATTGAGGCTGTAAGGATGCAACTCAATATTAGGAAGGTGTTCTTAATGTTTTATACACTCATTGTAGGTTACAATCCGCTCTGTGAAATATCACAGCATTTTACTTACACATTGAGATGAGGAAACAGCCCAAATAAAGAACACACATTTGTAGTAATACTGTTACCACCAGAGAACATTCCACATATTCTACAAGGCTACAAATGTATAAAAGTTGACCCAATTTGAACGCAGTATCTAGTTAAACAGAGTAGGTTTGATAGGGATGGGATGTCGTTACCATGGAGAAAGCAGTAGCCTGTTGCCTATGGCGGACAGGGCTGTTAATCTCCCACAGCGGATGATGGTACAGAACATTAACTGGCCAACAAGGAAAGCCGGCTACAATATCCACCATCCACCAAAAGCTATTTATCGTTCCACAACAGGTACCAGAAGAACATTCCTAATTCAATAGCTGGTTACAGTATAGGCCCTGAAGAAAAGACGTAAGTCAAAGCTAGGAAATTGACAACTATCTGAATTGAACACTGTGGAAGACCATGATTTGAGAGGACAAGTCACAGATATACAGGTGCATCTAACGATCGCTGTATAAAATAATATTAATAAATATACAAAAATGGTCTACTGTTGATAGAAATCATTGGTCAACTCAAGTCCGCTATTTGACCGTCCTACGAACAACAACCCCTTGAGTGGAACAACAGCAACATCAAAGAAAGGTTCCATACTTACATGTAGCCATGGCTACTGAAAACTGCCTCCCTCCCAACGCAGAGAAAAACAGATGTTTCTCTTCTCGAGTGTTTAATCCCACGGTCTAGAACGATGGGACAAATCCAAAATGGAGGGAAAGTACTATTCCTTGTATTATCGTTTAGAAGTCTTTGTTTGCATCCAGAAACACAACCTTCTGTGAAACCTGCTCTTTGATGGAGGGTTGGTCGAATGGACAGTTAGTTTTAGCAGTCAGCTTGCGGTTAGCTTTTTAGCGAACCGGCGCGCATCATGCTTACCCTGATTGAATCCTCTGTTTGGCTCCAGGCCACACTAATCTAAAGTAAATCAGCTGTGTGCAGCTGTGGCCCACAGCTGTCGAGCTGGACAAACACACACACACAAACACACACACATACAGTTGTTCTAATACACACATACACATACAGTACATACAATCTCTCTCTCTCTCTCTCTCTCTCTCACACTCTCACACTCTCACACTCTTACATTCAATCACTCACACACGTACTCTCCCTTTCTCTCTCTCTCTCTCACACACACTCTCTCTCTGCTCTCAGGCAGGTTAGATTGGAGTAGACCGCAGCTAATCCCCTCAGCTCCTCACCATTATTCAGCATCATCATCAGTCAGGACAATACCCGCCAGCCGGTTTCAGATATTAGCCGTGCGCCAGGCCGGCAGGCTATACTACCGCTAAACAATACCCCTTATACTCCCTCCCCTTAATTATTCAGCTGTTTGGTGATTATCATGATCATTATCAATCATTCAGAGTGCATTCTGGGAAATCCCTTTTTATCAGGCCAGGAATGTAAAGCACATATTAGGTAGGCCTATAGTGACAGTATTAAGGCCATCATTTCAAATATCCATCTCAGGGATGCGGTCAATATTTGCATGTGTCGGTCAATATTTGCATGAGGAGGGTAAGAAATGTTAACATTTTAGACTCTTTAGCCAAGAACTGACGAAGGAAAAAGGTCCAGTTTAACTTCACAGTAAAATAGGGAGATTTTTTTCTCATTGAGGAAGACGAAAGAAATGAATCCGATGGTTAATCCTTGAAGGAGATCGTATTCAAGCAGCACGCACACAAGGAAATATGGTCCGCACACACACACACGCACGCACGCACACACACACACACATACACACACACACACTGACACATGGCGCTCCACAGGACACAGTGCGATGAACTGGAGGTGACACCACAGTGGGCTGCTTCTTGAGCGAGCTGTCATCACACACTAACCATGCTTAAGCAGCAAGCAAGGAAGCCCTTCACATATTACATGTGTCACGCACTAGGGTGGGGTTCCTAACACAGACCAAAATAGGGTTTTGAATGAAAATCAACTGTTTCGTCTCCACAACGACAGTAAAACGAATGTGTGTGTGTCTTGAGTAGGAGCAATGCCATTTCTAATGTGTTACTGCTCCAATCTCACCCTGCCTAACAGAATGCAGTTCACCATGGTAACCAAGTCATTGAGTACAGAGAGAGAGACAGAGCGAGAGAGAGAGAGAGAGAGAGAGAGAGAGAGATTGTACTAACAATGCCAAGACTGGGAACAGCAAGTTAGTGGGCAGCTAAAATAACTGTGTGGCCTCCTATGAGCTCTCTGTGACATCATAATAGATCATCATCCTCAAACAAACTAAAGACCCTTATACGGGCTACAAGACTAACCTAAATCACAACACATATCTCCACAGTCACACCTGCAGCCAACTCTAAAGGGATTAGTCATTAAAGGACACGACAACAAATGACAGGTCTTAAGTCTTAAATGTTCATGACAGTTTTAAACCATGTCAGCGGCAGGTCCTGTCAAAAAAGTTTGACTGTAAAAAAACACAAACCGCAAAAGCCAAAATACAACATTTAACCAACGTTACAACAACCTCAATCCCACACATCCTGCGTTGCCTAACAACCCACCACCTTCCTCGTACCGCTAACCCGCCTGACGCAGCAGACCGACTTGACAAAACACACACACGCACACACTGTCCACCCTAAAGGGATCTAAAAGTAAAGAAAATTGTATTCATTGAATGTATCTCTTTTTCTAAAGCCACACCTCTGTCCGTGTTTTACATGGTCTCAAACCTCTGCAGAGGAGAGAACAGCACATATACAATATCAACATGTAGGCCACTAAAACACACATCCACACATCCACACACACACACACACACACAGAATAATCCTGATCTGGAATGATTAGGCCCTACGATCCTGGATTGTATGACGGATATGTGCAGTGTGTGTGTGTGTGTGTGTGTGCGTGCGTGCGTGCGTGCGTGTGTGTGTGCAGGCCTGCATGAGGAACAGTGATCATGCAAGTGAATTGGTCTGTGTTAGGAACCCCACCCTATTGCGTGACACATGTAATATGTGAAGGGCTTCCTTGCTTGCTGCTTAAGCATGGTTAGTGTGTGATGGCAGGGCCACCTCTCAGACAGCCAATCTGACGCCTCGCTCAAGAAGAAGAAGCCCATCGTGGTGTCACCTCCACTTCATCGCACCGCGTCCTGTGTTAGTGGGTGTGAAAGCTTTTACTCTGGATGTGCATGGGAGAGTGCCAGTGTGTGTGGTGTGTGTGTGTGTGTGTGTGTGTGTGTGTGTCGTGAGTATGAGCAATGCCATTTCTAACCGGTAACTGCACAATCTCACCCTGCCTAACAGAATACAGTTCACCATGGTAACCAAATCAGTGAGTAAGGAGAGCCGTGTCAGCGGCAGGCACTGTCAAAAAGAAGTTTGACTAAAAAAGACTAACAGCAAAAAACAAAATACAACGTTTAACCAACGTTAGAACAACCTCAATACCACACAACCTGCGTTGCCTAACAAACCACCACCGTCCTCGTACCAGCAACCCACCTGACGAGGCAGACCGACTTGACAAATGGCGACATCTTACAGCCGCCATTAATCAACACGCTCTTTTCTACCCCACACCCCTCCATCGTCTCCATCTCAGACACTCTATCCATCCATTTCTGTTGCCAAAACGGGGGAGGTGGGGATAGCGACAGTAACAGCGGGCAAAGGCGGCGGCGGGAATTGCTGGGAATTCTGCAAACGTCGTCTTTTTCCTTAACTGGGTGGAATAGATGGAGGCCCGGGGTGGTGGAATGGAGAGGAAAGTGTTCAGTGAGCGCGCTCAATACAGCCTCCAACGACAGATTGACATATGGGGCGGCAGCGGCGCCTGGCAGAAAACTACCATCCGTCAGGGAATGCTAAGTCCTACAGACGAGGAAGAAAGACGACCACAAAACACGACAATGCTCCATTTGTGTAAATAAGGCTATAGATCAACTAGGAATAGGTCTTGGCTTCCGTCTGGAGCCGAGCCCCGTGAACTACAAGACAGTTCAGTGTTAGACTGAATGGCATTCTAGCCTATAGAAGCCAACACTGCTAAGGACACAACAGAAACCCTTCAAGTATTATTATCCCATAGTGTTTGTACAGGCCTTTGTGTAACCCCAATCTGATCCTGGAACTGTTCACTAATACAGTTACTGTTACCGCTATTGTTATTTTATTCAAGGCATTACAGTAATGTTTTATGGCAGACCGCTGGGTTAGTCATCCAATGCTGAGAATCCTGACAGAGATTATGAAGTGCATTCCCTTCCTGTAAAAAGTGCAGTGTCGGCTCGATGCAGTGTGGGAGTGGGAGAGTTGGTGTGTGTGTGTATGTGTGTGTCCGGTGTGAGTGCGTGTGTCTGTGTGTGCGTTTGGTTTGTCCAAGCAAGTAAAAAGGTGTTTGCATATTTGTGTCTGTGTACATCAGCGTGTGTATGTGAGCCTCCACTACAGGAAGAGGAGACAGATTGGCTCTGATTCGCTCTTTTCTCTCGGTCGCTCTCTTTCTCTCTCTCTCTCTCTCTCTCTCGCTCTCTCTTTCTCTCTCTCTCTCGCTTTCTTTCTCTCGCAGCCATCTGGAGATGACATTAAACACACATAAACAAACACTCTGCAATTAATACACCAAGACAAGTAAAAGCAACTAGACTCGCGGGGACTAACTAGTTTCTTGTCTGTGAAGAATATAACATGATAAATTGTTTTATTTGTGTAAATCGTACATTTAAACTGTAATTGTATCGTGACATGATGAAATAAAATTCATTTGACCCTTATTTACACTATAGAATATGCGTTATTCAAAGATTAATGTTCCTTGAGGCGTCAACTGAAGAAACTGTGGAGGTTAACCAAACAGTGTCTCTGAGAATGAGTCATATCTACCACAATTGAATTAAATACCCGATAGAAACATAGACAACCCACACGCTGCAGTGAAATAACACAGAAATAATAAAACAGACACACACACACATAGACACACACACAAAGGGACGAACCCAGGGGCTTTGATTTAAAGGCTTGGCACGTACTGTAACAGTGACCGTGTAAGTCTGTTAGCTGGGCTAAGGTGTGGATGTCTTGATATTTAGACAACACTGACAGATGCTGACAGGGAGAGGCGAGGGGCTATGAGGGACTAGGAATGGGGTCCTAGCCTACACCCTCCACCCCTGACCCCAGTCCACTGTCTTAAGCAGCCGCAGGGTCCAATCCAAAGACTTGCATCCTTCCCCTCTGCCCCTGTCGACTTCCCCTCAGATCCGAATCTGAAAAGATAGGACGCTTGTGAGCAAAACTGTGCTTTAAAAACTCCAATTGAGCAAAAGGATTTTGGGCTGTTTTCTCCTTACTTGGAGTGGGCAAGTACAGAGGGGAAGGTGGCAAGTGTACAAATTGGAACCCAGCCTCGGCCTCCCCTCCCGTCTCCCTGTGGCAAGGGCTGGTCTGTATGCTCATCACAGACAGGCAGGTAAAGCATGCACGGGCATAAGTGTGCACATTCCCTCTGCAGTCACAAGGGTCTTATAGTAAGATAAGGTGCTGCGTGCCAACAAACACCCTGTGCCCTTGTACCCCCCCAACAAACACCCTGTGCCCTTGTACCCCCCAACAAACACCCTGTGCCCTTGTACCCCATTTCCTCCCTATCTTGTATATTATACCCAGTTCCCCCTGGCACAGCCATGCCCACAGCCATAGAGAGAGGAGTTGTGTAAGGGGGGTGCCCATCCAGGGGTGTCTAGGAATGCCCACCTAGACAGCCAGGCATGGCTCATGCTCGCCCGCTTCCCAAATTACAGCTGAAGTGTGACATTAAAGAACTACAGTTATAGTGACCCATGCAAAAACTCCATTACCCAGCAGGCCTTACCCTGTCCTTCACTATGAGACACTTTGCAAAAGGAAGAGACAGACAATGGATGCAGAATTAGTCAACGTTTTTACCCAGATATCCTTACTGAAGATAAAAGATAAACAAGATAAAGTCTCTAGTACTGCACAACCAATGTCCATATTAGTGTGGACTGGACTACAGGCAGATATGCTTGGGGAAGTCCATGGTAAAATACCATAGTGATAGACAGCGATAGAATCTAATCGTATTTATTTCTACTCAAGGCAAAATGGTCTCCATGACTGTATCTGCCAATGCCCAGAATCTGGAATCTGGACTACAGACAGATACAGTAAGTGTGTGGAAGTCCAAGGAGAAAGGCTAGCCTTTTAGTATTAGAGAAAAGCTAGCCTGGACTGAACTGTCCGGGAATCATTCTGTTCGGTTTAATTCATTAATCCATAGGTGGATTTGAACGCTTTGGCCGCGTTCCAATCTGATAACTTACTCCCTTCACTTCAGCCTTTGTGGACACCCACTTCTTGGATTTGTGTGAGCTAGGTTTTAGTAACAAAGGAATATACCTCGACCTTGCCAACAGCAAAAAAGGCTTGGCGTAGGACTACAGTAGTTTATGCCATATCACTCACACAAATCCAGTCCACTTAAAAGGGGCCGTCTACAGGGCAGGAGGGAAGGGGGTCAAAACTTTGCGATTGGAACGCAGCCATTGGGGGATTTTCAAAGGGACACATAGGTTATATTCACAGTACAGTAGAGAGCACAGAAAAGATGCTAACCACTTTGTCCTCCTGTAGTGGCATGTAGTCCAGGTAGCAGTGAGAAAGTGAAAAGGAAGTGAGGGAGGGAGTGGAGGAAGCAGAGGGGAGGATAGAGGGATGCAGTAGAGGAGTGGACAGAGGAAGAGAGACAGAGGTCAAACATAGGTTCATGGAACATGAGAAGGGAGGCAGGAAAAAAAGAGAAAGAGAAAAAAGAAGTGAGGGAATGGTGTAAACGTTTGTTAATACACATGAGCAAAATCCACAATACACGCTTTATATACACAGTCTATTCAGTGATACAACCTGTAAGACGTGCAACAGTGGTGAAACACAGACGGCGTTTGACAGCAAACGTGCATGACTCGACATATCAGTCATGTGACGTCGGCATGACACATGACCGTTGTGTCACAGTGTCATGCAGGAACAGGAAATGGGGACAAGAAGAGCAACATGATACATCACCTTACACAACCCTATATATAACTTCCTGTCTAGCTTACAATACAATATATACACTACCATTCAAAAGTTTGGGGTCACTTAGAAATGTCCTTGTTTTTGAAAGAAAAGCTATTTTTTTTGTCCATTAAAATAACATCAAATTGATCAGAAATACAGCGTAGACATTGTTAATGTTGTAAATGACTATTGTAGCTGGAAACGGCAGATGTTTGATGGAATATCTACATAGGCGTACAGAGGCCCATTATCAGCAACCATCACTCCTGTGTTCCAATGGCTGGTTGTGTTAGCTATTCCAAGTTGATCATTTTAAAAGGCTAACAGACACTCAAGTCCTCAAATGGCAGCTTCATTAAATAGTACCCGCAAAACATCAGTCTCAACGTCAACAACGAAGAGGCGACTCCGGGATGCTGGCCTTCTAGGCAGAGTTGCAAAGGAAAAGCCATATCTCAGACTCGCTAATAAAAATAAAAGATTAGGATGGGCAAAAGAACACGGACACTGGACAGAGGAACTCTGCCTAGAAGGAACAAACTAGACACTCTAATGTACTTGTCCTCTTGCTCAGTTGTGCACCGGGGCCTCCACTCCTCTTTTTATTCTGGTTAGGGCCAGTTCGCGCTGTTCTGAGAAAGGAATAGTACACAGCGTTGTATGAACGTTGTATGAGATCTTCGGTTTCTTGGCAATTCCATGTGGCAATTTCTCACATGGAATAGCCTTTAATTCTCAGAACAAGAATAGATTGATGTATTTCAGAAGAAAGTTCTTTGTTTCTGGCCATTTTGAGCCTGTAAACGAACCCACGAATGCTGATGCTCCAGATACTCAGCTAGCCTAAAGAAGGCCAGTCTTATTTAATCAGTTTTCAGTTGTGCTAACATAATTGAAAAGGGGATTTCTAATGATCAATTAGCCTTTTAAAATGATCAACTTGGATTAGCTAACACAATGTGCCATTGGAACACAGGCGAGATGGTTGCTGATAATGGGCCTCTGTACGCCTATGTCCTATGACCTTTTGAACGGTAGTGCACGTCTACTTCCAATCCAATATATGAGCCTGTATTTAAATAGCATCTAGGATAAGTTTGCTGATCTAGGATAAGTTTGGGGGGGGGGGGGGGGCTTAGATCAGCACTCTGAGTTGTTTTTATGAATAATGAGGATGAGGACAGGCTGGGGAGAAGGGAGAGGTTCAATAATACCAAAATGAGTGTGTGGCACAGATTTTGTCGGGCATCACCATGCAACTGTAATGCCTTCTGCAGGACAACACTGTGTACTGCATCGTGTCTCTGTGTCTATTTTGGGAATGTGATTATTCGGTACAGGGTGAATCGCGGTTTATCATGACAATATCAATGTTTTGTGAGTTACTGTGACGTATATGCTGCTAGTATAGAAGTCAATACATCTGGCCATTTTGAGTCAAATATAAATTTTGTTTAACAACAATGAACAAGCTGCACCTGCACAACATGACCAAAAGTATGTGGACACCTG
Source organism: Oncorhynchus mykiss (assembly GCF_057628025.1). NCBI lineage: Eukaryota > Metazoa > Chordata > Actinopteri > Salmoniformes > Salmonidae > Oncorhynchus > Oncorhynchus mykiss. The sequence goes on along the minus strand of NC_143034.1, from coordinate 24,379,303 downwards.
CTTGTCGAACTTCTCATTCCAAAATCATGGGTATTAATATGGAGTTGGTCCCCCCTTTGCTGCTATAACAGCCTCCACTCTTCTGGGAAGGCTTTCCACTAGATGTTGGAACATTACTGCGGACACTTGCTTCCATTAAGCCATTAGGGAGGTCGGGTACTGATGTTGGGCGATTAGGCCTGGCTCGCAGTCGGCGTTCCAATTTATCCCAAAGGTGTTCGATGTGGTTGAGGTCAGGGCTCTGTGCAGGCCAATCAAGTTCTTCCACACCGATCTTGACAAACCATTTCTGTGTGGACCTTGCTTTGTGCACGGGGGCATTGTCATGTTGAAACAGGAAAGGGCCTTTCCCAATCTGTTGCCACAAAGTTGGATGCACAGAATCGTCTATAATGTCATTGTAGTTTTAGGATTTCCCTTCACTGGAACTAAGGGGCCTAGTCCTAACCATGAAAAACAGCCCCAGACCATTATTCCTCCTCCACCAAACTTTACAGTTGGCACTATGCATTGGGACAGGTAGCATTCTCCTGGCATCCGCCAAACCCAGATTTGTCCGTTGGACTGCCAGATGGTGAAGGGCAATTCATCACTCCAGAGAACGTGTTTCCACTGCTCCAGAGTCCAATGGCGGCAATGCTTGGCATTGCGCATGGCGATCTTAGGCTTGTGTATGCCTGCTCGGCCGTGGCAACCCATTTCATGAAGCTCCCGACAAACAGTTCATGCTGACGTTGTTTCCAGAGGCAGTTTGGAACGCGGAAGTGAGTGTCGCATCCGAGGACTGACGAGGACTGATTTTTACGTGCAGCATGCTCCAGTACTCGGCGGTCCCATTCTGTAAGCTTGTGTGGCCTACCACTTCACGGCTGAGACGTTGTTGCTCCTAGATGTTTCCACTTCACAATAACAGCAGTTACAGTTGAACGGGGAAGCTCTAGCAGGGCAGCAATTTTACAAACTGACTTGTTGGAAAGGCATCCTATGACGGTGCCACATTGAACGTCAGTAAGGCCATTCTACTGCCAATGTTTGTCTATGGAGATTGCATGGCTATGTGCTCAATTTTATACACCTGTCAGCAATGGGTGTGGGTGAAATAGCCGAATCCACTCATTTGAAGGGGTGTCCACATACTTTTGTATATACAGTGTATCTTCTGTAAAGGCCTGTAGAACCAATTTATAGTTTGATCAATTCATATAATTTTAATTTGCAGGGCTGGGAAAATACATTAAAGCTAGTGCTAACTTAAGAGACCTTTTTATTCAATTTTCACCTAAAATGAAATACCCAAATCTAATTACCTGTAGTTCAGGACCTGAAGCAAGGATATGCATATTCTTGATACCATTTGAAATGAAACAATTTGAAGTTTGTGGAAATGTGAAGAATATAACTCATTAGATCTTGCAAAAGATAATACAAAGAAAAAAACATGCATTTTTTTGTATTTTTTTGGTACCATCATCTTTAAAATGCAAGAGAAAGGCCATAATGTATTATTCCAGCCCAGGCGCAATTTAGATTTTGGCCACTAGATGACAGCAGTGTATGTGCAAAGTTTTAGACTGATCCAATGAACCATTGCATTTCTGTTCAAAATGTTGTATCAAAACTGCTCAAATGTGCCTAATTGGTTTATTAATAACTTTTCAAGTTTATAACTGTGCACTCTCCTCAAACAATAGCATGGTATTATTTCACTGTAACAGCTACTGTAAATTGGACAGTGCAGTTAGATTAACAAGAATTTAAGCTTTCTGCCAATATCAGATATGTCTATGTCCTGGGAAATGTTCTTGCTACTTACAACCTCATGCTATTTGCATTAGCCTACGTTAGCTCAACCGTCCCGAGGGGGACCCACCGATCCTATTAGAGGTTAAAAATGCTCTCTGGGATCTTAATCACAACAAATTTGTAACATATCACACAAATTGCTAAATTCGTATGATATCATACCTATCACACGAAATGGATGATGTAGTACACAACTGGATGACGTAGCACACAAAAAACGGGGACCCGTTGTCACTCGTGAGCACCACTTTCAAAACTACTGGCTGATATTATACAAAGGTTTGAGAGCGCATCTTTAAGTGATGCAAAGAGTTGAGCCTGTTTGACATGAGTGACACAAACTGAAGTAATGTAAGGAAACTTGCTTAGCATCCGCCCTGTCAAACAAATGTCTGTTTTGACCGACTCAGCACTGGAGAGATGCATGAAGTGCTCGGCTTGAATTTGACATGAGGTACACAGACGTGTTGAACTAAACCGGAAAACATGAATAGGAGGGAGAGTTTTATGTAATAAAACAACGTTTACCATTTCAACTAATCCTGTTATTCTGCTTGGCTGAAGATAGATGGGAGAGTAGGATGGGGGATCAAGGAAGGAAGTAACACTTGAGAGAGCGCTGGTCAGAAGACATCTCTCCAGTCTACACTGCCTACACGCACAGGCTGTAATACGCACACAATACAACAGCAGCCTACACAAAAATACCCTTACACACATAGATTACAGCCTACACAAAAATACCCTTACTTCAAAATACCTTTGAAATAAACTTCAATAGTGCTCAAACTAATTCTTGGCATACTTTACTATTGATTTGAGTTCCTAGCCCATTATTTCACTGTAGTATTAGTTCCATGTTGATGGAATTTCTAATAGAGACAACACTACTAGTGGCCGGTTATCATTATCCATAATTAATTTAATGGAATTATCCCATAATAAGTCCACAGTCTGGGCCAAAGCTTGATCCTGTGTCCTGCTCCCTGTGTGAGTCTGGGTTCCAGCTGGGCCTAGCGGATCTGGAACAGATTGGCACCCAGCAGGCCCAAGGACCAGGGCCCACAGTCAGGTCAGATACCCAGGAGGAGGGCCTCACTCTTGGGCTGGACATGAGATGGCGAGGGACCCAGATGGCATGGGGGGAGCGGGACTTGGGCTTAAAATAACGGCCACGTGTGGTGAGTATAGACGCCGCCGCATGTCATACCGCACGCTTCCTCTGGCACTGGGGAGCTAGACTAAATAAACTAGAACCAACACTGTATCATTCACAGGGTTTGGGCTCTGGGGAGCTAGACTAAATCAACTAGAACCAACGCTGTATCATTCACAGGGTTTGGGCTCTGGGGAGCTAGACTAAATCAACTAGAACCAACGCTGTATCATTCACAGGGTTTGGGCTCTGGGGAGCTAGACTAAATCAACTAGAACCAACGCTGTATCATTCACAGGGTTTGGGCTCTGGGGAGCTAGACTAAATCAACTAGAACCAACACTGTATCATTCACAGGGTTTGGGCTCTGGGGAGCTAGACTAAATCAACTAGAACCAACGCTGTATCATTCACAGGGTTTGGGCTCTGGGGAGCTAGACTAAATCAACTAGAACCAACGCTGTATCATTCACAGGGTTTGGGCTCTGGGGAGCTAGACTAAATCAACTAGAACCAACGCTGTATCATTCACAGGGTTTGGGGTCTGGGGAGCTAGACTAAATCAACTAGAACCAACGCTGTATCATTCACAGGGTTTGGGGTCTGGGGCACTAGACTAAATCAACTAGAACCAACGCTGTATCATTCACAGGGTTTGGGCTCTGGGGAGCTAGACTAAATCAACTAGAACCAACGCTGTATCATTCACAGGGTTTGGGGTCTGGGGAGCTAGACTAAATCAACTAGAACCAACGCTGTATCATTCACAGGGTTTGGGGTCTGGGGCGCTAGACTAAATCAACTAGAACCAACGCTGTATCATTCACAGGGTTTGGGCTCTGGGGAGCTAGACTAAATCAACTAGAACCAACGCTGTATCATTCACAGGGTTTGGGCTCTGGGGAGCTAGACTAAATCAACTAGAACCAACGCTGTATCATTCACAGGGTTTGGGCTCTGGGGAGCTAGACTAAATCAACTAGAACCAACGCTGTATCATTCACAGGGTTTGGGCTCTGGGGAGCTAGACTAAATCAACTAGAACCAACGCTGTATCATTCACAGGGTTTGGGCTCTGGGGAGCTAGACTAAATCAACTAGAACCAACGCTGTATCATTCACAGGGTTTGGGCTCTGGGGAGCTAGACTAAATCAACTAGAACCAACGCTGTATCATTCACAGGGTTTGGGCTCTGGGGAGCTAGACTAAATCAACTAGAACCAACGCTGTATCATTCACAGGGTTTGGGCTCTGGGGAGCTAGACTAAATCAACTAGAACCAACGCTGTATCATTCACAGGGTTTGGGCTCTGGGGAGCTAGACTAAATCAACTAGAACCAACGCTGTATCATTCACAGGGTTTGGGCTCTGGGGAGCTAGACTAAATCAACTAGAACCAACGCTGTATCATTCACAGGGTTTGGGCTCTGGGGAGCTAGACTAAATCAACTAGAACCAACGCTGTATCATTCACAGGGTTTGGGCTCTGGGGAGCTAGACTAAATCAACTAGAACCAACGCTGTATCATTCACAGGGTTTGGGCTCTGGGGAGCTAGACTAAATCAACTAGAACCAACGCTGTATCATTCACAGGGTTTGGGCTCTGGGGAGCTAGACTAAATCAACTAGAACCAACGCTGTATCATTCACAGGGTTTGGGCTCTGGGGAGCTAGACTAAATCAACTAGAACCAACGCTGTATCATTCACAGGGTTTGGGCTCTGGGGAGCTAGACTAAATCAACTAGAACCAACGCTGTATCATTCACAGGGTTTGGGCTCTGGGGAGCTAGACTAAATCAACTAGAACCAACGCTGTATCATTCACAGGGTTTGGGCTCTGGGGAGCTAGACTAAATCAACTAGAACCAACGCTGTATCATTCACAGGGTTTGGGCTCTGGGGAGCTAGACTAAATCAACTAGAACCAACGCTGTATCATTCACAGGGTTTGGGCTCTGGGGAGCTAGACTAAATCAACTAGAACCAACGCTGTATCATTCACAGGGTTTGGGCTCTGGGGAGCTAGACTAAATCAACTAGAACCAACGCTGTATCATTCACAGGGTTTGGGCTCTGGGGAGCTAGACTAAATCAACTAGAACCAACGCTGTATCATTCACAGGGTTTGGGCTCTGGGGAGCTAGACTAAATCAACTAGAACCAACGCTGTATCATTCACAGGGTTTGGGCTCTGGGGAGCTAGACTAAATCAACTAGAACCAACGCTGTATCATTCACAGGGTTTGGGCTCTGGGGAGCTAGACTAAATCAACTAGAACCAACGCTGTATCATTCACAGGGTTTGGGCTCTGGGGAGCTAGACTAAATCAACTAGAACCAACGCTGTATCATTCACAGGGTTTGGGCTCTGGGGAGCTAGACTAAATCAACTAGAACCAACGCTGTATCATTCACAGGGTTTGGGCTCTGGGGAGCTAGACTAAATCAACTAGAACCAACGCTGTATCATTCACAGGGTTTGGGCTCTGGGGAGCTAGACTAAATCAACTAGAACCAACGCTGTATCATTCACAGGGTTTGGGCTCTGGGGAGCTAGACTAAATCAACTAGAACCAACGCTGTATCATTCACAGGGTTTGGGCTCTGGGGAGCTAGACTAAATCAACTAGAACCAACGCTGTATCATTCACAGGGTTTGGGCTCTGGGGAGCTAGACTAAATCAACTAGAACCAACGCTGTATCATTCACAGGGTTTGGGCTCTGGGGAGCTAGACTAAATCAACTAGAACCAACGCTGTATCATTCACAGGGTTTGGGCTCTGGGGAGCTAGACTAAATCAACTAGAACCAACGCTGTATCATTCACAGGGTTTGGGCTCTGGGGAGCTAGACTAAATCAACTAGAACCAACGCTGTATCATTCACAGGGTTTGGGCTCTGGGGAGCTAGACTAAATCAACTAGAACCAACGCTGTATCATTCACAGGGTTTGGGCTCTGGGGAGCTAGACTAAATCAACTAGAACCAACGCTGTATCATTCACAGGGTTTGGGCTCTGGGGAGCTAGACTAAATCAACTAGAACCAACGCTGTATCATTCACAGGGTTTGGGCTCTGGGGAGCTAGACTAAATCAACTAGAACCAACGCTGTATCATTCACAGGGTTTGGGCTCTGGGGAGCTAGACTAAATCAACTAGAACCAACGCTGTATCATTCACAGGGTTTGGGCTCTGGGGAGCTAGACTAAATCAACTAGAACCAACGCTGTATCATTCACAGGGTTTGGGCTCTGGGGAGCTAGACTAAATCAACTAGAACCAACGCTGTATCATTCACAGGGTTTGGGCTCTGGGGAGCTAGACTAAATCAACTAGAACCAACGCTGTATCATTCACAGGGTTTGGGCTCTGGGGAGCTAGACTAAATCAACTAGAACCAACGCTGTATCATTCACAGGGTTTGGGCTCTGGGGAGCTAGACTAAATCAACTAGAACCAACGCTGTATCATTCACAGGGTTTGGGCTCTGGGGAGCTAGACTAAATCAACTAGAACCAACGCTGTATCATTCACAGGGTTTGGGCTCTGGGGAGCTAGACTAAATCAACTAGAACCAACGCTGTATCATTCACAGGGTTTGGGCTCTGGGGAGCTAGACTAAATCAACTAGAACCAACGCTGTATCATTCACAGGGTTTGGGCTCTGGGGAGCTAGACTAAATCAACTAGAACCAACGCTGTATCATTCACAGGGTTTGGGCTCTGGGGAGCTAGACTAAATCAACTAGAACCAACGCTGTATCATTCACAGGGTTTGGGCTCTGGGGAGCTAGACTAAATCAACTAGAACCAACGCTGTATCATTCACAGGGTTTGGGCTCTGGGGAGCTAGACTAAATCAACTAGAACCAACGCTGTATCATTCACAGGGTTTGGGCTCTGGGGAGCTAGACTAAATCAACTAGAACCAACGCTGTATCATTCACAGGGTTTGGGCTCTGGGGAGCTAGACTAAATCAACTAGAACCAACGCTGTATCATTCACAGGGTTTGGGCTCTGGGGAGCTAGACTAAATCAACTAGAACCAACGCTGTATCATTCACAGGGTTTGGGCTCTGGGGAATGCGACTGTCTTATTTACAGGGATGTTGAGGGGAACTGCAGCGTATGTGTCAATACTGTAAATGCTGAATGGTGTTTCTGGTTGGCAGCTTGTCCATTCTGTGTAAAGGACGACATACTAGGTGCTCCTAGGGTTTACATTACAGGGTCGCCATTTTTGCAAAAGTGTGACACACCTGAGGATGGATTGAAGCTCCAACAACAACTCCAATACACTTTGACCGACCAAAGTGTGACAGAGCCCCAGCCGCCAACACAGACAACATAAAAGCAGCCGTCTTGACAAAACAAATGAGCAAGGGGAAGGGATGAGGGGGGGGGGGGGGGGGGGGTGACGGAGACGGAGGGAAGGGATGGAAGGAAGAAGAAGGGGTGGAGGCAGGGATTCTTAACGGTTTCTCACATTGTTGGAGCGCAGGGAGACGCGTCCGCCGCAGCGGGCGCAGAATCTGGTCTGGCAGTAGGAGCAGTGGTGTCCGCAGCCGTCGGCGAACTTGGTCTTGCGGCAGATGCCGCAGGTGGGGGCGTCGTCCTTGTGCTGGCCCTGCTGCTGGCGCCGCGTCTCCACGCCGATGCGACGCACCTGCTCCTTGTAACTCTCAAACTGCTGGTGCAGCGTCCTGAGGGAGGGAGGAGGGAGAGGAGGAGAGAAGTTCATATGCCTATTGTGTTTTTATTGAGAGAGAGAGAGAGACAGGCAGGCAGGCAGGCAGACAGACAGACAGACAGACAGACAGACAGACAGACAGACAGACAGACAAAATCCAGAAAAGAGCAGTTAAGTCTACAACCACCTAAAAGGAAGCAATTCCCAAAACTTTCCATAACAAAGTCATCACCCATCACCTACAGAGAGATGAACCTGGAGAAGAGTCCCCTAAGCAAGCTGGTCCTGGGGCTTTGTTCACAAACACAAACAGACCCCACAGAGCCCCAGGACAGAAACACAATTAGGCCTAACCAAATCATGAGAAAACAAAAAGATCATTACTTGACACACAATTACTTGAAAAAATTTACAAAAAAACAGAGTAAACTAGAATGCTATTTGGCCCTAAACAGAGAGTACACCGTGGCAGAATACCTGCCCACTGTGACTGACACAAACTTAAGGAAAGCTTTGACTATGTACAGACTTAGTGAGTATAGCCTTGCTATTGAAAAATACCGCCGTAGGCAGACCTGGCTCTCAAGAGAAGACAGTCTATGTGCACACTGACAACAAAATTAGGTGGAAAATGAGCTGCACTTCCTAACCTCCTGCCAAATGTATGACCATATCAGAGGCAAATACTTCCCTCAGATTACACAGACCCGCAAAGAATTCGAAAACAAACCCAATTTTGACCGTAAGCACAGATAATAATGATGGTGAATATGTTAGATTTAGCTATGCTTGCTATCAACAACCACTTGTTTCAATAACATGTTCTGAAAGTGTGGATGATTACATTACTTCAGTTTGCAGGGAAACAGTCAGGAACCAATTAAAACAACAGATGAAAGGAGTGTACCTAGCTGTGAATAAATCACACCATAAAAAAACTCAAAGTTGAGGCTCCTCACTCCTTCCCCCTCTCTCGGCCTCTGCTTTCCTAGGAACCAAAATAACTCATTTGTGAATTGCAAATGAGTCCATGTGAAAACTGAAAACCCTTCCCACATTTCCCTCCCCAACAATATTGTCAAAGGACATTAGCATATGATTTCACTCGTTTACAGGACCCAGCCAGTCTATTTAATTTCCGTCGTGTGTGCTTGTGTGTTTATGTGTGTGTGCCTGCGTGTGTGCGTGCGTGAGAGAGAGAGAGAGAGAGAGAGAGAGAGAGAGAGAGAGAGAGAGAGAGAGAGAGAGAGAGAGACAGAGAGACAGAGACAGAGACAGAGACAGAGACACATAAACACAGAGACACATAAACACAGAGACACAGAGACACAGAGACACAGAGAGAGAGAGAGAGAGAGAGAGAGAGAGAGACCTGATAACTTAATTGACAGTCAAACTTTGAAAACTGGTTCTGACCTGTCTTCAGTAAAGCCAGAGGACAAAGGTGTCTCTCTAGTCTATCCATTAAAGACTTCCCTGACATCTGGCATAACAAGGGCAGACAGGATATACCCCAAAACACATTTCTGGAGGGAATATGCCAGTACATGACTAAATTTACTGCATTCCAGGTGCTTGCCCTTTTCAGATAACAAAAATCTGGACTTTTTCCAAACCAAATAAATATTAACTGAGACGTTTACACAATTGAGAGTGTTTACCCAACTGAGACTGACATATGACAATAACATGACAATAATATTGCAATCTTATGATATTATGTCATATTATGAAAATACGATTGAATAAGACAAGTCACCTGTTTATGCGGAACACTGCCATTTCCTTGTGTGTATAGCCTATGACCTCAGAATGCGTAACAGGACGAACACACAACTCCCGATCTGATGTCGACAACAATGGGTCGTAGAAATCATTTAACGGTCTTCCACCATGTCCTGCTCATAGCGCCCAAGAAAGGAAGAGTTATAAGTTGCCAGAAATACAATTTAGATAAGACTTTTCACACCCCTAAAATGGCAATTCAGATGTTCTCAAAATGCCTTCAGAATGACCACATAGAAGTTTCTGGAAAGATCCCGTATTCATCCACAGGAAGTCTCTTCAGAAAACTCTCTACATATCACACATAACGCCTCTTCATAGGTCCCCAGAAAGACTTCATAAAGTCTGCTGAAAGAGCGTAGAAGTAGCAGGTAAGTGTAGTTAATGCTACACCTCCCGGTCTACAGTCCGTCCTCATGCCTAGCAGAGATATAGCAGACTGCGGTCCAGGGGAGCTGGAACAGGGAAATGACTTGGGACGATCTTGGCTTACCAGGTGACATCACACATCGAGATTAAGCCATGACGTGAATGTCAAGGTGACAATGACATTACCCAAGACTGGATCTAGGCCAGAGAGGTGACAATACACACACAGATTGGCCAGGTGATACCACAGAGATTATGCCATGACGTGAACATATACCTAAGGCTGTTATAACCACCTTCAAGGTGACTTTGCTGCTACATAAGGCTGTTATGACCACCCTCATAGGTAATGTTGATGCTACATAAGGCTGCTATGACCACCACAAAGTCCCTCTTCAAGGTTAAGGATAGAAAGGCCATCAAGTTTGAATGATATGAGAGACTACACATGAATGTGTTTCAGAACAGTTTGTGTTATACATTTCTTAATGTAGCAAGCTATTTTTAATTTAAAAAGCTGTGTGAAGGACTGTTTGAAGGTTGTTCTCAACATATTATAGCCTTGAGGCCCTACGTCAAAGCATCAATGGAATCGAAACTCTTTGAAATCCTCATATCAATTCAGCATCTGTGATATATGAAACATGATCCGCTGTTGTCATCATAACACATGGAGACAAATCTACAGGTGATGATGCTCAAGTCAATGATGCTCTTTATCTATATGACAAACTAGGAAGTAATGCGAAGCGAGCGATGTCATTGGTCGGTGGTGGCACTGAATTGACCCTTGAGTGGAATCTGTCAGACCAATCGAAGTCCAGCGCCTGAGGCAACAACCGGCGCCATGGGAACACCTGTCAGAAACAGAGTGTGCACGGCCTGTAGTCATGGAAAAACTGCCCGCGTTAACACCCTGGTGCCATGGTGTGTCAGAGAACCAGCTGTTAGTGTTCTTAGAGAGGACAGTAGATAACAACTTGGCTTTATCTGACTAGGGGATTGATCTTTCTCTAAAAGGCAGGGGTTAGCGTCCGGGGTAAATTTAGGGGGAAAACAGATTTACTTTTATCTGTCAGGGGGAAATGAACATTACATAATAAACACTGAAGTTATATCAAAATGGGATTTGACAATTCCAAACCAAACCACCCAGACTCTGTTTGGAAAGCGATATGCATGGCATGCTCCCCTGAAGCACCGAACTAATTAAAGAAAACTACTATTTGAGTACGAACCATAAATAAATTAAATTGTTTCTGAAGCATACAGCAGTATTTGTGAACAGCTTTGAACGCCAGGCATGGTGTCTATGACACATCTCTCCATGGTGGTGAGCTGCAGACTACAGACTCACCCATGAACACACAGTGGAGTGAACACAGCCTGGCCAAGGGAAAGGAGGATAAGGAGATATGGTGAGCAGGGCAGGAGAGGGGCCGTGCAATATGTTCGCCGTGATGGGGGGAATAGAGGACAGGAATGTGCTTCAGAAACAACGGCTGCATCCCGATTATTCACCCTTATCCAGAACACTTTCTCACATGGACTTCACTTAACAATGGTGAAACTCCCTCCAGTCAATGCTTTCACCAATCAAATGATTTTACATCAATTACAGAGAGTGTGCAAGTTCACAATTCTCGAAAAGGGTGTGAAATTGGGAAGCAGCCCCTTGTAGTCTGATACGGTTCTGGGGTTGGCTGGGGGTCCCTTTGCCCCAGAGCATTCTGGGTGGGCAGCATATGGGTCTGAACCCCGCCCTGTGCAACTGGGTCCTGGACCTCCTGATGGCCCGCACCCAGGTGGTGAAGGTAGGAAACATCACCTCCACTCCGCTAATCCTCAACACTGGGGCCCCACAAGGGTGCATGCTCAACCCCCTCCTTTACTCCCTGTTCACCGATGACCATATGCATCTCAATCATTAAGTTTGCAGACGACACAACAGTAGTAGGGTTGATTACCAAATATGACGAGACAGCTTACAGGGAGGAGGTGAGGGATCTGGGAGTGTGGTGCCTGGAAAACACCTTCTCACTCAACATCTACAAAACAAAGGAGATGATCTTGGACTTCAGGAAACAGGCAGAGGGAGCACCCCCATATCTACATCGACGGGACCGCAGTGGAGATGGTGGAAAGCTTCAAGTTGGTGTAAACATCACTGACAAACTGAAATGGACCACTCACACAGACAGTGTGGTGAAGAAGGCGCAACAGAGCCTCTTCAACCTCAGGAGGGTAAAGAAATGTGCCTCGTCACCTAAAATCCTCACATTTTTTTACAGATGCACAATTGAAAGCATCCTGTCAGGCTGTATCACCGCCTGGTATGGCAACTGCACCACCCGCAACTGCAAGGCTCTCCAGAGGGTGGTGCGGTCTGCCCAACACATTACCAGGGCAAACAACCTGCCTTCCAGGACACCTACAGCATCCGATGTCACAGGAAGTCCAAAAAGATCATCAAGGACATCAACCACCTGAGCCTCTGCCTGTTCACCCCACTATCATCCAGAAGGCGAGGTCAGTACAGGTGCATCAAAGCTGGGACCGAGAGACTGAAAAACAGCTTCTATCTCAAGGCCATCAGACTGTTAAACAGTCATCACTAGCACATTAGAGGCTGCTGCCTATAGGCATAGACTAGAAATCCCTGGCCACTTTAAGGAATGGAACACTAGTCACTTTAATAATGTTTACATATCTGGCATTACTCGTCTCATATGCACAGTTGAAGTCAGAAGTTTACATACACCTTAGCCAAATACATTTAAACTCAGTTTTTCACAATTCCTGACATTTAATCCTAGTAAAAATTCCATGTCTTAGGTCAGTTAGGATCACCACTTCATTTTATGTGAAATGTCAGAATAATAGTAGAGAGAATTATTTATTTCAGCTTTTATTTCTTTCATCACATTCCCAGTGGGTCAGACGTTTACATACACTCAATTAGTATTTGGTAGCATTGCCTTTAAATTGTTTAACTTCGGTCAAACATTTTGGGTAGCCTTCCACAACCTTCCCACAATAAGCTGGGTGAATTTTGTTCCATTCCTCCCGACAGAGCTAGTGTAACTGAGTCAGGTTTGTAGGATCCTTGTTCGCACATGCTTTTTCAGTTCTGCCCACACACTTTCTATTGGATTGAGGTCAGGGCTTTGTGATGGCCACTCCAATACCTTCACTTTGTTGTCCTTAAGCCATTTTGCCACAACTTTGGAAGTATGCTTGGGGTCATTGTCCATTTGGAAGACCCATTTGCGACCAAGCTTTAACTTCCTGACTGATGTCTTGAGATGTTGCTTCAATATATCCACATCATTTTCCTTCCTCATGATGCCATCTACGTTGTGAAGTGTACCAGTCCCTCCTGCAGCAAAGCACCCCCACAACATGATGCTGCCACCCCCGTGCTTCATGGTGGGGATGGTGTTCTTCGGCTTGCAAGCCTCCCCCTTTTTCCTCCAAACATAACGATGGTCATTATGGCCAAACAGTTCTATTTTTGTTTCATCAGACCAGAGGACATTTCTCCAAAAAGTACAATCTTTGTCCCCATGTGCAGTTGCAAACCGTAGTCTGGATTTTTTATTGCGGTTCTGGAGCAGTGGCTTCTTCCTTGCTGAGCGGCCTTTCAGGTTATGTTGATATAGAACTCGTTTTACTGTGGATATAGATACTTTTGTACCCGTTTCCTCCAGCATCTTCACAAGGTCCTTTGATGTTGTTCTGGAATTGATTTGCACTTTTTGCACTTTTTTTCTGTAAACAATTGTTGGAAAAATGACTTGTGTCAAGCACAAAGTAGATGTCCTAACCTACTCGCCAAAACTATAGTTTGTTAATAAGAAATCTGTGGAGTGGTTGAAAAATGAGTTTTAATATCACCAACTTAAGTGTATGTAAACTTCAGACTCTCTCTCTCTCTCTCTCAATGTGTCTCTCTAACTCTCTCTCTCTCAATGTGTCTCTAACTCTCTCAATTTGTCTTTCTCTTGTGTAAATAGTTAAATAAACATAAATAGGGTTTGTATTTACAATGGTGTTTGTTCTTCACTGGCTGCCCTTTTCTTGAGGCAACAGGTCTCTCTCTCTCTCACGCTCTATCTCACCTTATCTCTCTCAAACCTCCAACCATCTCTTTTTTCTAGGCTCACCTTTTAAAACTCTCACTTGACTATTCAGTCTACATAGTTTTGGGTTTGCTATTGATGACTAAACCAGCCAACTTCCTTCCTTTGAACTCCCTCTTGCTGAACCCTCCAGAGAGAATGGCATTATTACAGCATTCCAAACACCCATCCAAAGGGGAAAAGATTACAGCATTGATCGTTCATGGCCTGTACATCCTATCCAGGAAGTATCTTCCTATCCTGGAGTCAAACACATCACAGGGTCACATGCCTGTCTCTCCTGGGAGGGATGCTGAGGGAGGGAGGGATGCTGAGTGCAGGAAGCATGGTGTTTCCCCCATTATGCCAGCCTTGGAGTAGGCACAAGGGGAGCTACTACACACACACACACACACACACACACACACACACACACACACACACACACACGCGCGCGCGCGCGCACACTGCTATTAGACAGAGGCTGTCATAGTGGATTATTAGAGGCAGCTAACTGTAGTGAACTGGCTGGCCTCTGTCTCGGACTATGGAAGTGGAATCTCATCTCCAGCAGAATAGCCATAGAGGAGGACCTACAGTCCAGATGTGGGATAGCCCTGGCACACACAAGCACACATACTCACGGCTGTGTTTGCGCTGGGGGCCTTCTATATTCAGCTCACCATGTAGAAGGAGTCTCTCTCCCTCCGCCTCTCTCTGCCTCTCTCTGCCTCTCTTTCGCTCCATTCATCCATGGTGAGTTGTTAATTAGCGCTGCTATGAATACATTGCCGGAAGAAGGGGGTGGTGTGTGTGTGTGTGTGTGTGTGTGTGTGTGTGTGTGTGTGTGTGTGTGTGGAGGAGGAAGAGGAGAAGGGGGTGGGTACTATTTCTCTCCCTCCAGCTGATTCACCAGACTAATACCTAGCAGGCTTCCTCAGTCTGACAGGATGAGAAAACAGACTCTCTCTCTCTAGTCGTGGGCAATGGACTAGATGCACCGCTGACCTCCCTGACCTTTGACCTCGCCATGGAAACAGTCATTCGAGATCAAGCTGATGTAATTGATGATGTAATTGATACAGCTTTTGAGGAAGAGCGGTGTGGCTGGCTAGAAATAATTGAATCCGTTATAGAACCAATTGTCCTTTATGGTTGTGAGGTCTGGGGTCTGCTCACTAACCAATAATTCACAAAATAGAACAAACACCAAATTGAAACTCTGCATACATAATTCTGCAAAAATATCCCTTGTGTACAACGTAAAACACAGAATAATGCATGCAGTGCAGAATTAGGCCGATACCCGCTAATTATCAAAATCCAGAAAAGAACCGTTGAAATTCTACAACCACCTAAAATGAAGCGATTCCCAGACCTTCCATAACAAAGCCATCACATACAGAGAGATGAACCTGGAGAAGAGTCCCCTAAGCAAGCTGGTCCTGGGGCTCTGTTCATAAACACAAGCAGACCCCACAGAGCCCCAGGACAGCAAAACAATTAGACCCAACTAAATCATGAGACAACAAAAAGATAATAACTTGCCACATTGGAAATAATTAACAATAAAACAGAGCAAACTAGAATGTTATTTGGCCCTAAAACAGAGAGTACACAGTGGCAGAATACCTGACCACTGTGACTGGCCCAAACTTAAGGAAAGCTTTGACCATGTACAGACTCAGTGAGTATAGCCTTGCTATTGAGAAAGGCCACTGTAGGTAGACCTGGCTCTCAAGAGAAGACAGGCTATGTGCACACTGCCCACAAAATGAGGTGGAAACTGAGCTGCACTTCCTAACCTCCTGCCCAATGTATGACCATACTAGAGGCACATGCTTCCCTCAGATTACACAGACCCACAAAGAATTCGAAAACAAACCCAACTTTGATAAACTCCCATATCTACTGGGTGAAATAACACAATGTTCCATCACAGCAGCAAGATTTGTGACCTGTTGAACCAGTGAAGAACAAACACCATTGTAAATACAACCCATATTTATGTTTATTTATTTTCCCTTTTGTAATGTAACTATTTGCACATCTCATTTGGAACTTCTTCGAGTGTAACATTTACTGTTCATTTGTATTGTTTATTTCACTTTTGTTTATTATCTACTTCAGTTGCTTTGGCAATGTTAACATATGCTTTCCCATGCCAATAAAGCCCTTTGAATTGAGAGAGAGAAAGAGGGAGAGAGAGAGAGGGAGAGAGAGAGAGAGGGAGACAGAGAGAGAGACAGAGAGAGAGAGAGACAGAGAGAGAGAGACAGAGAGAGAGAGAGAGAGAGACAGAGAGAGAGAGAGAGACAGAGACAGAGAGAGAGAGAGAGACAGAGAGAGAGAGAGACAGAGAGAGAGAGAGAGAGAGACAGAGAGAGAGAGAGAGAGAGAGAGACAGAGAGAGAGAGAGAGAGAGAGAGAGAGAGCGAGAGAGAGAGACAGAGACAGAGAGAGAGAGAGAGAGAGAGAGACAGAGAGAGAGAGAGACAGAGAGAGAGAGAGAGAGAGAGAGAGACAGAGAAAGAGACGGAGAGAGAGAGAGAGACAGAGAGAGAGAGAGAGAGAGAGAGAGAGAGAGAGAGGAGAGAGAGAGAGGAGAGAGAGAGAGAGAGAGACAGAGATACAGAGGGACAGAGAGAGAGAGAGAGAGAGACAGAGAGAGATAAATAGAATACAGAGGAGCTTATAGGGAAGAGAGAGTGAAAAAGGGAAGGAAGAAATGTAAAAGGTGCAGTGTCCCTTGAACCCATCAACCCATTGAGAAAACAGGGGACAGACACACACAGAAAGAGAGGAATGATATTAAAAAAAGAAGAGAGAATCCTTGCCCGAGATGGAAACCAGCGTGGGCCTAGAGCAGTGGAGGAGAGGAGAGGAGGAGAGATGCATCCGGAGTCATTCTATAAATAACCTCTTGAGGAGTAGAGGGGAAGACAGGAGAGGAGGACAAGAGGGAGATGAAAGGATGGAGAGATCGAGAGAGAAGGATGGGGGCACAGACAGTCGGGGGAGTGGAGTGGAAGACAGGAGAGTAGGAGGAGGAGACGAGAGGGGGGTGGAGGGAAGAGAGAGAAAGAGGGATAGAGGCACAGACTGGCAGATCACTCCGGTAAACAGACCAATACAGCAAGTCAGGGAGATCTCGCCCCATGAGACCGACCAATCCGGTGCGATCCCTGGGCTAACGATAGAGAACGTTAGGATGTTGACAAGGCTGTTATTGATGTTGTGAGTGTTTCACTCTGTATTTATAGACCAGAGTACCTTTTTGGCATGGACTCCTCTTTTTCCCTCTCTCTCCTTGTGTCTATCGCTTTAGCTCTCTTTCTCTCTCTCTCTCTGGCTCTCTCTCTCTCTCTCTCTCTCTCTGTCTCTCTCTCTCTGTCTCTCGCTCGCTGTCTCTCTCTCTCTGTTTACCCATGTCTATCGCTATAACTCTCTCATTTCTCTCCCGTGGCTGATTGTCTCACTGCTTTCCTCTCTCTATTTCTCTCTCCCATGGCTGAGTGTCTCACTGCTTTCTTCTCTCATCTTTCTCTCGTGTCTGAGTGTCTAACTGCTTTCCTCTCTCTCTCCCGTGGCTGAGTGTCTGACTGCTTTCCTCTCTCATTTCTCTCTCGTGTCTGAGTGTCTAACTGCTTTCCTCTCTCTCTCTCTCTTCCGTGGCTGTGTCTCACTGCTTTCCTCTCTCTCTCTCTTCCGTGGCTGTGTCTCACTGCTTTCCCCTCTCTCTCTCTCTTCCGTGGCTGTGTCTCACTGTTTTGCTCTCTCTCTCTCTTCCGTGGCTGTGTCTCACTGCTTTCCTGTCTCTCTCCCGTGGCTGAGTGTCTCACTGCTTTCCTCTCTCTTCTGTGGCTGAGTGTCTCACTGCTTTCCTCTCTCTTCCATGGCTGAGTGTCTCATTGCTTTCCTCTCTCTCCCGTGGCTGAGTGTCTCACTGCTTTCCTCTCTCTCTCTCTCTTCCGTGGCTGTGTCTCACTGTTTTCATCTCTCATCTCTCTCTCTCTCTTCCTTTTTCTCTTAGTCTGTCACGAGCTCTCCATCAGATTGCTCTCTTTCCTCTATCTCTCCTTCTTCCATTTTCTCTCTCTCCCCATCCTCTCTCTTATCATCAGGGGTGGCTTGGACCAGAAATCGTCTCTTCCCATTGTATTGCTTGAGGCCCCCACATCAGCCCATTGTATTGCTTGAGGCCCCCACACCAGCCCATTGTATTACTTGAAACCCCCACACCAGCCCATTGTATTGCTTGAGGCCCCCACATCAGCCCATTGTATTGCTTGAGGCCCCCACACCAGCCCATTATATTGCTTGAGGCCCCCACACCAGCCCATTGTATTGCTTGAGGCCCCCACACCAGCCCATTGTATTGCTTGAAGCCCCCACACCAGCCCATTATATTGCTTGAGGCCCCCACATCAGCCCATTGTATTACTTGAGGCCCCCACACCAGCCCATTATATTGCTTGAGGCCCCCACATCAGCCCATTGTATTACTTGAGGCCCCCACACCAGCCAATTGTATTACTTGAGGCCCCCACATCAGCCCACTGTATTGCTTGAGGCCTCCACACCAGCCCATTGATTACTTGAGGCCCCCACACCAGCCCATTGTATTACTTGAGGCCCCCATACCAGCCCATTGCATTACTTGAGGCCCCCATACCAGCCCATTGTATTACTTGAGGCCCCCACACCAGCCCATTGTATTACTTGAGGCCCCTACACCAGCCCATTGCATTACTTGAGGCCCCCATACCAGCCCATTGTATTACTTGAGGCCCCGACACCAGCCCATTGCATTACTTGAGGCCCCCATACCAGCCCATTGTATTACTTGAGGCCCCCATACCAGCCCATTGTATTACTTGAGGCCCCCACACCAGCCCATTGTATTACTTGAGGCCCCTACACCAGCCCATTGCATTACTTGAGGTCACCATTACTTGACAGATAAATATAATTTTGTGCTAAAAAACTAATCTTAGACAGGCCTACTAGGCAAAAAATGGACCAGCCCATCAGGCATATGCCCAAAATGCCAGGTGGCCAGTTTGCCCCTGCTTATCATTCTTATATTGAATTACACTGTCATTCTATGGTAATTGATAAAAAATGGTCTCATCCACTTCCTCTTTCCTGCCGTTATTCCTACCAGATCCCATTCTCTCTCTTTTAACACACACACACACACACACACACACACACACACACACGCACGCACGCACGCACGCACGCACGCACGCACACGCACGCACGCACATACACACACACACACACAGCTACCCTGATCTCGCACACCGCTCTGTCTGTGATGTAAACCATTAGTCTTTGTAGATCTGGAATAATGACTGCTCAGACCCTAATTCACTCACTCTAACCCTGCCTTGGCCACAAACCATTTCCTCTTTCCTTCCTACTACACACTTCATTTCTGTGGCTAGGCCTAGACCATACAGGAGCAAATCCTGACTTTACAGGGGGGAAAGACAGTAAAGCTGACTTGAGATTAGTGTATTGATGAAATGTATCCTAGTCCTCCATCACTCTCCAGACAGACAGACTACACGCACACATGTACACACACACACACACACACACACACACACACACACACACACACACAAACACGTACACACGTACACACACACACACGTACAAACACACACACACACACACAAGTAAAAATACACCCAGTATATACACTGAACGTACAAAACATTAATAACACCTTCCTACTATTGAGTTGCTGGATTTCCTGTGGGTGGTGGACCATTCTTAATACACACAGGAAACTGTTGGGCATGAAAAACCCAGCAGTGTTGCAGTTCTTGACACAAACTGTGGCTGAGGCTGCATTCATTGTAGCTGGGGATTTTAACAAGGCTAATCTGAAAACAAGACTCCCTAAATTCTATCAGCATATCGATTGAGCAACCAGGGCTGGTAAAACCCTGGATCATTGTTATTCTAATTTCCGCGATGCATATAAGGCCCTCCCCCGCCCTCCTTTCGGAAAAACTGACCACGACTCCATTTTGTTGCTTCCAGCTTATAGACAGAAACTAAAACAGAAAGCTCCCACGCTCAGGTCTGTTCAACGCTGGTCCGACCAATCTGATTCCACTCTTCAAGACTGCTTCGATCATGTGGATTGGGATATGTTTCGCATTGCGTCCAACAACAACATTGACGAATATGCTGATTCGGTGAGCGAGTTCATTAGAAAGTGCATCGGCGATGTCGTACCCACAGCAACTATTAAAACATTCCCAAACCAGAAACCGTGGATTGATGGCAGCAATCGCGCGAAACTGAAAGAGCAAACCACTGCTTTTAATTAACCAGGGCAAGGTGACCGGAAACATGACCGAATACAAACAGTGTAGCTATTCCCTCCGCAAGGCAATCAAACAAGCTAAGCGTCAGTATAGAGACAAAGTAGAGTCGCAATTCAACGGCTCAGACACAAGAGGTATGTGGCAGGGTCTACAGTCAATCACGGATTACAAAAAGAAAACCAGCCCTGTTGAAGACCCGGATGTCTTGCTCAGAGACAGACTAAATAACTCCTTTGCTCGCTTTGAGGACAATACAGTGTCACTGACACGGCCCGCTACCAAAACCTGCGGACTCTCCTTCACTGCAGCCGACGTGAGTAAAACATTTAAACGTGTTAACCCTCGCAGGGCTGCAGGCCCAGACGGCATCCCCAGCCGCGTCCTCAGAGCATGCGCAGACCAGCTGGCTGGGGTGTTTACGGACATATTCAATCAATCCTTATCCCAGTCTGCTGTCCCCACATGCTTCAAGAGGGCCACCATTGTTCCTGTTCCCAAGGAAGCTAAGGTAACTGAGCTAAACGACTACAGCCCAGTAGCACTCACTTCCGTCATCATGAAGTGCTTTGAGAGACTAGTCAAGGACCATATCACCTCCACCCTACCTGACACCCTAGACCCACTCCAATTTGCTTACAGCCCAAATAGGTCCACAGACAATGCAATCGCAAGCACACTGCACACTGCCCTAACCCATCAGGGCAAGAGGAATACCTATGTGAGAATGCTGTTCATCGACTACAGCTCAGCATTCAACACCATAGTACCCTCCAAACTCGTCATCAAGCTTGAGACCCTGGGTCTCGACCCTGCCCTGTGCAACTGGGTACTGGACTTCTTGACGGGCCGCCCCCAGGTGGTGAGGGTGGGTAACAAGATCTCCACCCCGCTGATCCTCAACACTGGGGCCCCACAAGGGTGCATTCTGAGCCCTCTCCTGTACTCCCTGTTCACCCACGACTGCGTGGCCATGCACGCCTCCAACTCAATCATCAAGTTTGCAGATGACACTACAGTGGTAGGCTTGATTACCAACAACAACGATACGGCCTACAGGGAGGAGGTGAGGGCCCTCAGAGTGTGGTGTCAGGAAAAATAACCTCACACTCAACGTCAACAAAACAAAGGAGATGATCGTGGACTTCAGGAAACAGCAGAGGGAGCACCCCCCTATCCACATCGACGGGACAGTAGTGGAGAGGGTAGTAAGTTTTAAGTTCCTCTGCGTACACATCACGGAAAAACTTAATTGGTCCACCCACACAGACAGCGTTGTGAAGAAGGTGCAGCAGCGCCTATTCAACCTCAGGAGGCTGAAGAAATTTGGCTTGTCACCAAAAGCACTCACAAACTTTTACAGAGGCACAATCGAGAGCATCCTGTCGGGCTGTATCACCGCCTGGTACGGCAACTGCTCCGCCCACAACCGTAAGGCTCTCAAGAGGGTAGTGAGGTCTGCACAACGCATCACCGGGGCCAAACTACCTGCCCTCCAGGACACCTACACCACCCGATGTCACAGGAAGGCCATAAAGATCATCAAGGACAACAACCACCCGAGCCACCGCATGTTCACCCCGCTATCATCCAGAAGGCAAGGTCAGTACAGGTGCATCAAAGCAGGGACCGAGAGACTGAAAAACAGCTTCTATCTCAAGGCCACCAGACTGTTAAACAGCCACCACTAACATTGAGTGGCTGCTGCCAACATATTGTCTCAACTCCAGCTCACTTTAAAATGGAAATTGCTGTAAAAAATGTATCACAATGCCACTTAATATAACGTTTACATACCCTACATTACTCATCTCATATGTATATACTGTACTCTATTTCCATATACTGCATCTTGCCATCTTTATGTAATACATGTATCACTAGCCACTTTAAACTCTGCCACTTTTATGCCACTTTTTATGCCACTATGCCACAGCATCTTGCCTATGCCGTTCTGTACCATCACTCATTCATATGTCTATATGTACATATTCTTTATCCCTTTACACTTGTGTGTACAAGACAGTAGTTGTGGATTTGTTAGGTTAGATTACTCGTTGGTTATTACTGCATTGTCGGAACTAGAAGCACAAGCATTTTGCTACACTCGCATTAACATCTGCTAACCATGTGTATGTGACAAATAAAATTGGATTTGATTTGAAACTGGTGCACCTGGCACCTACTACCATACCCCATTCAAAGGCTCTTAAATCTCTTGTCTTGCCCATTCACCCTCTGAATGGCACACACACGCAATCCATGTCTCAGTTGTCTCAAAGCTTAAACATCCTTCTTTAACCTGTCTCCTCCCCTTCCTCTACACTGATTGAAGTGGATTTAACAGGTGACCTCAATACGGGATCGTAGCTTTCACCTGGATTCACCAGGTCAGTCTATGGCATGGAAAGAGCAGGTGTCCTTAATGTTTTGTACACTCAGTGTACATAATGCATAGTCAGAATACCCCTCATATTGAATGCACACATGTGTTTAGAAATGCTATTGGAATACATGTGGAAACATCCACACACACAACCACACCCACACAGAAACCAACACACACACAAATTGTGGACAGCCCAAGCGGAATGCCTGCTCATTAAACGTTCATGCTGTTGAGTTCTGGGAGCACTAAACAGGCTGCTCACCAGCTCTCTCTCTCTATCTTTCTCTCTCTCTTTCTCTCTCTCTTTCTTTCTCTCTCTCTCTCGCTCTCTCTCTCTCGCTCTCTCTCTCGCTCTCTCTCTCTCGCTCTCTCTCTCTTTCTCTCTCTCTCTCTCTCTCTCTCTATCCCTCTGACTTCTACCTTAATCAGTCTTTAACTTTCTCTCACTCTCATTGTTTCTGTCTTTCTCTCTCATCTCTCTGTAATATTTCTCTCTTTCTCTCTCTCCCTCTTACTCTGTCTCTATCCCTATGACTCTCACCTTTATCCCCTTGCCTCTGTCTCTTTCTCTGTCACATCCTCTCTTCCTCTCTCTGTGTCCCTCTTTCACCCCATCTTTCCATCTCCCCCATCTCTCCATCTCCAACTCCTCCTCTCCCTCTTCATTCAATCTCACACACTCCTCCCACCCATCCTATTCGCTCTCTCTCACTGTCTCTCTCCCTCCCTCTCTCCATAATGTTGTGTTCTCGTCAGTGTGTTAAATAAATGAAGAGGGCTCTCTCCATATTTCACCATCTGCTCCATTCCCATCCCTCTCCTCCCTCTATTCTCTGTCCTACCTCTCATACTTCACTTCCCTCTCCTCCCTATCCCTCTCCTCCACCCTCTTCCCTCTATTATCTCACCTACCTCTCATACTTTACTTCCCTCTCCTCCCTCTCCCTCTCCTCCACCCTCTTCCCTCTATTCTCTCTCCTCCCTCTCCTCTGTTCTTCCTCTCCTTGCTATATACTCTCTGCCCGGCTCTTCCCTCTCCTCTCTCTCCTCTATTCTTCCTCTCCTTGCTATATATACTCTGCTCCCTCTCTTACCTCTCCTCTCTCTCCTTGCTCTCTTCCTGTCTCTCCTCCCTCCCACTCTGGAGACAAAGGAGAGGAGTCTGAGATGACAAATGGGAATGTAAAGGTCATTTGGAATTGTCTTCATATCAATGCTGAACATCTACTGAAAATGGTCCATTATCGCTGCATTATCTCTAGAGCACACACACTGCTTATGTCAACAAGGTCCACTGTACTGGAAGTGACGGAGATTATTAAGATAAGGGGTGGGGTTTGGCTAAACTACCAATCACCGACCAGGAGTCATTATCTAGCTATACTAAGTGGCCAGTTTATTAGGTATGTTCCCGAAAATGGTTTGTTCATACAGACAGTGAGTCACGTGGTCTATATACAGTGCCTTGCGAAAGTATTCGGCCCCCTTGAACTTTGCGACCTTTTGCCACATTTCAGGCTTCAAACATAAAGATATAAAACTGTATTTTTTGTGTGAAGAATCAACAACAAGTGGGACACAATCATGAAGTGGAACGACATTTATTGGATATTTCAAACTTTTTTAACAAATCAAAAACTGAAAAATTGGGCGTGCAAAATTATTCAGCCCCTTTACTTTCAGTGCAGCAAACTCTCTCCAGAAGTTCAGTGAGGATCTCTGAATGATCCAATGTTGACCTAAATGACTAATGATGATAAATACAATCCACCTGTGTGTAATCAAGTCTCCGTATAAATGCACCTGCACTGTGATAGTCTCAGAGGTCCGTCAAAAGCGCAGAGAGCATCATGAAGAACAAGGAACACACCAGGCAGGTCGGAGATACTGTTGTGAAGAAGTTTAAAGCCGGATTTGGATACAAAAAGATTTCCCAAGCTTTAAACATCCCAAGGAGCACTGTGCAAGCGATAATATTGAAATGGAAGGAGTATCAGACCACTGCAAATCTACCAAGACCTGTCCGTCCCTCTAAACTTTCAGCTCATACAAGGAGAAGACTGATCAGAGATGCAGCCAAGAGGCCCATGATCACTCTGGATGAACTGCAGAGATGTACAGCTGAGGTGGGAGACTCTGTCCATAGGACAACAATCAGTCGTATATTGCACAAATCTGGCCTTTATGGAAGAGTGGCAAGAAGAAAGACATTTCTTAAAGATATCCATAAAAAGTGTTGTTTAAAGTTTGCCACAAGCCACCTGGGAGACACACCAAACATGTGGAAGAAGGTGCTCTGGTCAGATGAAACCAAAATTGAACTTTTTGGCAACAATGCAAAACGTCATGTTTGGCGTAAAAGCAACACAGCCCATCACCCTGAACACACCATCCCACTGTCAAACATGGTGGTGGCAGCATCATGGTTTGGGCCTGCTTTTCTTCAGCAGGGACAGGGAAGATGGTTAAAATTGATGGGAAGATGGATGGAGCCAAATACAGGACCATTCTGGAAGAAAACCTGATGGACTCTGCAAAAGACCTGAGACTGGGACGGAGATTTGTCTTCCTACAAGACAATGATCCAAAACATAAAGCAAAATCTACAATGGAATGGTTCAAAAATAAACATATCCAGGTGTTAGAATGGCCAAGTCAAAGTCCAGACCTGAATCCAATCGAGAATCTGTGGAAAGAACTGAAAACTGCTGTTCACAAATACTCTCCATCCAACCTCACTGAGCTCGAGCTGTTTTGCAAGGAGGAATGGGCAAAAAATTCAGTCTCTCGATGTGCAAAACTGATAGAGACATACCCCAAGCGACTTACAGCTGTAATCGCAGCAAAAGGTGGCGCTACAAAGTATTAACTTAAGGGGGCTGAATAATTTTGCACGCCCAATTTTTCAGTTTTTGATTTGTTAAAAAAGTTTGAAATATCCAATAAATGTCATTCCACTTCATGATTGTGTCCCACTTGTTGTTGATTCTTCACAAAAAAAATACAGTTTTATATCTTTATGTTTGAAGCCTGAAATGTGGCAAAAGGTCGCAAAGTTCAAGGGGACGAATACCTTCGCAAGGCACTGTATATAACGCAGGCAGAGAGGCATCAAGGCATTCAGTTACTGTTCGATTGAATGTTAGAATGGGCAAAACAAGTGACCTAAGCAACTTTGAGCGTGGTATGATCGTCGGCGCCAGGCGCGCCGATTGCAGTATCTCAGAAACGGCCGGCCTCCTGGGCTTTTCACGCACGACTGTGTCTAGTTTTTACCGAGAATGGTGAGACAAACAAAAACATCCAGTCAGTGGCAGTCCTGTGGGTGAAAACAGCTCATTGATGAGAGGTCGAAGGAGAATGGCAAAAATTGTGCAAGCTAACCCGCGACCACAAACAGGCAAATACCGGTGCAGTACAACATTGGTATGCAGAACGGCACAAGCTAGAACTCGCATATTTTCATTTCACTGGTAGAATCGGGAAGTTTCAACTCCCTGTGTATTCGCCTGCTCATAGTGAGCCACAAAGTCCGGCGTTCATAGCAAATGCTGATACCGCACGCTAGGTAGAGGGGGCGTGCCCACAAACTTGAATAACGGTGTTGTTTACTTGGAACGACAAACACACAGTAATCTCAGAACTACTCGAGGACACATCTTTTTTAAACGTTTGTTTTTCACTATTGTTTGTCATCACGCCCGTGTGGTGTGCCTGGTTGTGCTAATTACAAACGAGCAACAAAATGTGGAACCTTTCACCATTCTACCTACCAGGGATTTACCCTGATTATGCAGCTGTCAAAAATGATGCGGTGACCAAAGATTATCAGAGGGATTTTCAGTCTGAATTGATGGGTAATCCATTTAGACGACAGCTGAGAAGTGATGCGATACCACCAATTTTTTTGTTCACAACAAAACGGAAGATTCTCAACTAGAGGTAACCTAATGTTAGCTATCTTGCTAGCCTATCTGGACTAGCTGGGTAAATTAGCTAGCTAGCTAGCTAAAGTTACAGTCCCATATTGAACTCTGAAAGCTATCAGATAAATCATATAGCTATATTTTGGGTATAGACACTGTCAATCAATTTAACTTATGTCATGGTAGTCACTGCTAGACTGGTAGCTTCATTCAGCAAAGTAAACATGTTTGTTTGTGGTTTCTATCTTTAACTGACGTTAGCTGCTGTGAGATAGCTAATGTTACTCTTATTTGGTATTTCAATTTGGTAGTCATCTATTCAACCCTTGTCTGGAAAACACTCCGTTACTAAAAATAGAATTATCGATTTAGCTAACTCACTCTCTGTTTGTGTGTTGGTAGTAACGACGAAAGTGTATAAATCCTCTATGATTGGTTAGTTTGTTCTCAGCCCGTCTCAGCTGGCTAGTAATCTTGCTGCCAATTTAGTGATGCTAGTTAACTAACAGCAAGCTGATAACATTGAAAAATCCATGTTAGGTATGCTTAGCTATCCAGTCTAATAGAGATCAATACAATGAGTGGGGTGGTTAAATTGTGTATTTTGTTGTAGGTGGTACAGAATCTGATTCCCCCAACATGTGCTTCCAACCCCTAGCTCTGCACAAGGTTAAGGTAAGTTGGCCAAAATATTTACAAGCTGACGGCTAAGATAGATCAATTTACAGTACGCATGTTATAAACATGAATTGGGTAGTGTTTGTATGGTTTGTGTTTGTGCTACGGGGTTACAGGTGGTTAGAGGTAGCCTGAGGACCACAGAGTACCTTCCAGAACATGTCATCAATTTAGTCTACCCCGCTTTTTACCTTTTCTTTTTGTAAAACTCAGGTTATCTGGAGTCATTCCACAGTGCCCTGCTGAAAAATACCCCAAAGCCGGGGCATTGTGTGTACACAAGCATGAGGGAGCAGACCCACTTTGCGGTTATGGAGCACAACAAGATTGTGGGACAGAAACCAGCAAGGGACACTGACACAACCACCTCATTCTTCTCTGCAGATTCTCAAAAGACAATACGAAGAAATGTCTACAAAATTCCCCTGCAAATGGATACTTATTGACAAGAATGATCTGTCATTCGATGGTCTGGGGGAGGTTTACAGACAGTACTTTGAGATGAGGAAGGGGTTTTAGGTTGTGCTTAGACAGTAAATGTATTGTTGTGTATGAGAGCGATTGAGGTGCCTTTCCTCCTCAATCTCCCATACACAACCTTCCGGCGCCGACAGAGATGGCCGCCTCGCTTCGCGTTCCTAGGAAACTATGCAGTTTTTTGTTTTTTTTACGTGTTATTTCTTACATTAGTACCCCAGGTCATCATAGGTTTCATTACATACAGTCGAAAAGAACTACTGAATATAAGATCAGCATCAACTCACCATCAGTACGACCAAGAATATGTTTTTCGCGACGCGGATCCTGTGTTCTGCCTTACAAACAGGACAACGGAGTGGATCCTATGCAGCGACCCAAAAAAACGACTCCGAAAGAGAGGGAAACGAGGCGGTCTTCTGGTCAGACTCCGGAGACGGGCACAGCGCGCACCACTCCCTAGCATTCTTCTTGCCAATGTCCAGTCTCTTGACAACAAGGTTGATGAAATCCGAGCAAGGGTAGCATTCCAGAGGGACATCAGAGACTGTAACGTCCTTTGCTTCACTGAAACATGGCTCACTGGAGAGACGCTATCCGAAGCGGTGCAGCCAACGGGTTTCTCCACACATCGCGCTGACAGAAACAAACATCTTTCTGGGAAGAAGAGGGGCGGGGGCGTATGCCTCATGGCCAACGTGACATGGTGTGATGAAAGAAACATACAGGAACTCAAATCCTTCTGTTCACCTGATTTAGAATTCCTCACAATCAAATGTAGACCGCATTATCTACCAAGAGAATTCTCTTCGATTATAATCACAGCCGTATATATCCCCCCCCAAGCAGACACATCGATGGCTCTGAACAAACTTTATTTAACTCTTTGCAAACTGGAAACAATTTATCCGGAGGCTGCATTCATTGTAGCTGGGGATTTTAACAAGGCTAATCTGAAAACAAGACTCCCCAAATTTTATCAGCATATCGATTGCGCAACCAGGGGAGGAAAGACCTTGGATCATTGTTACTCTAACTTCCGCGACGCATATAAGGCCCTGCCCCGCCCCCCTTTCGGAAAAGCTGACCACGACTCCATTTTGTTGATCCCTGCCTACAGACAGAAACTAAAACAAGAGGCTCCCACGCTGAGGTCTGTCCAACGCTGGTCCGACCAAGCTGACTCCACACTCCAAGACTGCTTCCATCACGTGGACTGGGAGATGTTTCGTATTGCGTCAGATAACAACATTGACGAATACGCTGATTCGGTGTGCGAGTTCATTAGAACTTGCGTTGAAGATGTCGTTCCCATAGCAACGATTAAAACATTCCCTAACCAGAAACCGTGGATTGATGGCAGCATTCGTGTGAAACTGAAAGCGCGAACCACTGCTTTTAATCAGGGCAAGGTGTCTGGTAACATGACCGAATACAAACAGTGCAGCTATTCCCTCCGCAAGGCTATCAAACAAGCTAAGCGCCAGTACAGAGACAAAGTAGAATCTCAATTCAACGGCTCAGACACAAGAGGCATGTGGCAGGGTCTACAGTCAATCACGGACTACAGGAAGAAATCCAGCCCAGTCACGGACCAGGATGTCTTGCTCCCAGGCAGACTAAATAACTTTTTTGCCCGCTTTGAGGACAATACAGTGCCACTGACACGGCCTGCAACGAAAACATGCGGTCTCTCCTTCACTGCAGCCGAGGTGAGTAAGACATTTAAACGTGTTAACCCTCGCAAGGCTGCAGGCCCAGACGGCATCCCCAGCCGCGCCCTCAGAGCATGCGCAGACCAGCTGGCCGGTGTGTTTACGGACATATTCAATCAATCCCTATACCAGTCTGCTGTTCCCACATGCTTCAAGAGGGCCACCATTGTTCCTGTTCCCAAGAAAGCTAAGGTAACTGAGCTAAACGACCACCGCCCCGTAGCACTCACATCCGTCATCATTAAGTGCTTTGAGAGACTAGTCAAGGACCATATCACCTCCACCCTACCTGACACCCTAGACCCACTCCAATTTGCTTACCGCCCAAATAGGTCCACAGACGATGCAATCTCAACCACACTGCACACTGCCCTAACCCATCTGGACAAGAGGAATACCTATGTGAGAATGCTGTTCATCGACTACAGCTCGGCATTCAACACCATAGTACCCTCCAAGCTCGTCATCAAGCTCGAGACCCTGGGTCTCGACCCCGCCCTGTGCAACTGGGTACTGGACTTCCTGACGGGCCGCCCCCAGGTGGTGAGGGTAGGCAACAACATCTCCTCCCCGCTGATCCTCAACACTGGGGCCCCACAAGGGTGCGTTCTGAGCCCTCTCCTGTACTCCCTGTTCACCCACGACTGTGTGGCCACGCACGCCTCCAACTCAATCATCAAGTTTGCGGACGACACAACAGTGGTAGGCTTGATTACCAACAACGATGAGACGGCCTACAGGGAGGAGGTGAGGGCCCTCGGAGTGTGGTGTCAGGAAAATAACCTCACACTCAACGTCAACAAAACTAAGGAGATGATTGTGGACTTCAGGAAACAGCAGAGGGAACACCCCCCTATCCACATCGATGGAACAGTAGTGGAGAGGGTAGCAAGTTTTAAGTTCCTCGGCATACACATCACAGACAAACTGAATTGGTCCACTCACACAGACAGCATCGTGAAGAAGGCGCAGCAGCGCCTCTTCAACCTCAGGAGGCTGAAGAAATTCGGCTTGTCACCAAAAGCACTCACAAACTTCTACAGATGCACAATCGAGAGCATCCTGGCGGGCTGTATCACCGCCTGGTATGGCAACTGCACCGCCCTCAACCGTAAGGCTCTCCAGAGGGTAGTGAGGTCTGCACAACGCATCACCGGGGGCAAACTACCTGCCCTCCAGGACACCTACACCACCCGATGTCACAGGAAGGCCATAAAGATCATCAAGGACATCAACCACCCGAGCCACTGCCTGTTCACCCCGCTATCATCCAGAAGGCGAGGTCAGTACAGGTGCATCAAAGCTGGGACCGAGAGACTGAAAAACAGCTTCTATCTCAAGGCCATCAGACTGTTAAACAGCCACCACTAACACTGAGTGGCTGCTGCCAACACACTGACACTGACTCAACTCCAGCCACTTTAATAATGGGAATTGATGGGAAATGACGTAAATATATCACTAGCCACTTTAAACAATGCTACCTTATATAAATGTTACTTACCCTACATTATTCATCTCATATGCATACGTATATACTGTACTCTATATCATCGACGGTATCCTTATGTAATACATGTATCACTAGCCACTTTATACTATACTATGCCACTTTGTTTACATACTCATCTCATTTGTACATACTGTACTCGATACCATCTAATGTATCTTGCCTATGCTGCTCTGTACCATCACTCATTCATATATCCTTATGTACATATTCTTTATCCCCTTACACTGTGTACAAGACAGTAGTTTTGGAATTGTTAGTTAGATTACTTGTTATTACTGCATTGTCGGAACTAGAAGCACAAGCATTTCGCTACACTCGCACTAACATCTGCTAACCATGTGTATGTGACAAATAAAATTTGATTTGATTTGATTTGATTTGACAACCATTTATATCGCGTAAGAACTGCCTTCCTAAGACTTTTCACACCTTCTTTAAACCCCCCACCCCAGCCCATTTACTTTGTTGACTTATCTTTCCTCTTAAAAGCAGCTCCCAGTGTCCCCTCATTATCCCTAAACAAGACCCTAGCCGGTCCCATTCGGTTGATACCTTTACCAACAAAGGCGTGTTGCCCTACGTTCCATCCACAAAGAGTATAAAATGCAGTACCAGCAAATCTTCTGCAAGAGGACCAAACAGTTAGTGGTTAAGAGGCCCTACACCACTTTCGGCAGAGTCTAATCCAGCTGGCCGTTCACCATAGACAGAACAGGCCCGTCACCATAAATACAAAGAGTCTCACCTTCCCCAGCTCCCAATGCCGAACACAATTGCCAGTGTACCGAAGCCAATGTGTGGAAATAAGGTCTGAATATGGCTGCCTGTGTAAACACAGCCAGTGTGGCAAAGCATAAGACCATGTAGAACAGGGGTCGACAACCCTGTTACTGGAGATCTATCCTCCTGTAGGTTTTAACTCTAACCCTGTTCCTGGAGATCTACCCTCCTGTAGATTTTAACTCCAACAATGTTCCTGGAGATCTACCCTCCAGTAGATTTTAACTCCAACAATGTTCCTGGAGATCTATCCTCCTGTAGGTTTTAACGCCAACCCTGTTCCTGGAGATCTATCCTCCTGTAGGTTTTAACGCCAACCCTGTTCCTGGAGATCTACCCTCCTGTAGGTTTTAACTCCAAACCTGTTCCTGGAGATCTATCCTCCTGTAGGTTTTAACGCCAACCCTGTTCCTGGCGATCTACCCTCCTGTAGGTTTTAACTCCAAACCTGTTCCTGGAGATCTATCCTCCTGTAGGTTTTAACGCCAACCCTGTTCCTGGCGATCTACCCTCCTGTAGGTTTTAACTCCAACCCTGTTCCTGGAGATCTATCCTCCTATAGGTTTTATGCTCCCACCCCAGCTGTAACGAACCTGGTTCGGTTTATCAACAAGCTAATTATTAGAATCAGGTGTGCTAGATTAGAGTTGGAGTGAAAACCCACAGGACAGTGTCTCACCAGGAACAGGTTAGGAGAGCCCTGATGTAGAACCGCCATTAAATAAATATGGGTTTTTCTATCAATCTTTGAAAATTGTCTGCCCTTATGGATTCACAGAAGACATTCAGATATCCAAAGAATATTTGTTTATTTGTCCAATTCAAAAATACAGGGGAGTGTATACTATTTAATGCGAACTCAAGATAACTGGGTATTCAACAAGAATGTTATATGTCCCTAGTGAGTCACCATGGGAGAATTGCGAGAGGAAATGGGCGAATGATGATTTATTGGGAACGATCTGTGGTTTATTGGGGTTGATCTGTGTCTGTCTGAAGGGTGGAATTGATGAGTGTTGAAGTAAGTATATACAGAAATGTACAGTGTAAATGTTTGAGGTCCTCCAATCAGGGGTGAAGATGGGATTATTGTTATTATTTATTTACGTTTTGTGGTTTGGCTTCATGCTGTGAACGGTGTGTGTGCTGGTGGTTATGGGTAGTTTCATGCTGTGAGTGGTGTGTGCACTGGTCCTGGTAGTTATGGGCGCCAGGTAGCCTAGTGGTTAGAGCGTTGGGCCGGTAACCGAAAGGTTGCTGGATTGAATTCCTGAGCTGACAAGGTAAGAAAAATATGTCGTTCTGCCCCTGAACAAGGCAGTTAACCCACTGTTCCCCGGTGCACCCTCTGACCAGAGCACCCACTGGGATTGCCATTCCAAAGAAACATACAGTAAGTTCTGGGAATACTTGTAAAGCCGTGGGAGGAGTGTTGTCATGATCAAACTGCCATTCAGCTCCTCATGAGTCATCTGCTTGAAATCCAGCATAATAACTAATGCCTCAAGAGGGATACAGCACACGGGATACAGATCTGCAACATTGAAACATGCAGGCAAAGGAATTATGTTTCTGTATCTAGAATCCACAACAGGAAGAAGCCCAGGCACCACACGATATTGTCTATAAGACAAAAAAACTACCTCAAATTATACTCCATTGTACAGTTTGAACAAACATGCCAGCATAACATCACCATTAGGGTAGGCTACTTGAACATGCAAACTAATGCACAGGCACAGAGATTACATTTACAACAATATCTAGCCTAATAGAAAGAAATATGGCATAACACTCTAACCTTTCACAGTGACCAGACCGTACAAATGAGCCTAGATAGGCAGACAGTATCTACCTTCAGCCATGTCTATCGAGGAAGCTTAGGCAAATATTTTTATGGTAAGACCTTCGGTTTAAGAGATTTACAACAGTACATTTTTGTAATATTGTTTCTCCTCACTGACGGCTAGTAAACGTAGCCAGCTAGCTTGCTGGATATGCAATAATGGTTATTTACATCTGTTTGGAATCCTATCTGGTGTCATGACTATTTGTGAGGTTGACTATTTGTGTGATTGATTCTTATTTATAATGACGGCCTACCCCGGCCAAAACCTAAACCAGACGACGCTGGGCCAATTGTGCACCGCCCTATGGGACTCCCAATCACAGCCGGTTATGATACAGCCTGGAATCGAACCAGGGTGCGTAGTGACGCCTCTCGCACTGAGATACAGTGCCTTAGACCACTGTGCCACTTGGGAGCTAAGCTTCTAATGTTAGCTATATGCAACTCTTTGTTTTGAATCCTCTTTGCTATATTCTAGTTGAATGTATGGTTGAATGTCACCATGAAGCTAATAGATGCTCCATCATCGAATTCCTGTTGATGAGAAGAATCACTTGAATCAGTTTTGCCCAAAGGATTGTTGTTACAGTAGTGTCCGCGTCCTTTTCAAAAATCCTTTGTGGAGGATTGGGGCCAGAGCATGAAGTACCGCCCAACACAAGTTGTCGTTTTTCAGAGACTGAAATGTTGTTGTCTGCTTGTATATTTAGTAATGAATCCGTCAACAGGAACATCGCTGAAAGATGTCCAATGGCTCTTTCGAACAAGGACAACAATATCTACACCTACAGAAACATATAGTACGATCAGTATAACATAGAGCATTTGCGAAATGCCACAAAGCGGGACTACATTACTTTTTAGATCTCACCCCCCATCATCAACACACTTGAAGCCGTCATAGGGTGTATCATTCAGCGCACGAAGCCCTGACCTGCCTTCCTCCTGGTCAATTATATGTGAAACACATCACACTGACCTAGAAATGCCTCAGACATGATGAAAACAAGCCTAGATTCCCCCAGGGTGACGTTCCCCTTTAATTTTTGAGGCTAGGGTTAAATTTAGGCATAACCTTCGAAATCTTAAGGTTAGGCATTAACTCGGAATGATTAAGGTAAAAGTTGGGGACAATTTTCTAGTGCTGGATTCAAACATGCAACCTTTGACACGAGAGGCAAGAAGAAGAAGCAGCTCCAGCTGACACGCGATCTCCAACACTTGACTATTGAGGAGTGGAAAAACATTGTCTGGTACAACAAATCCCGGTTTCTCTTGTGTAATGCTGATGGCAGAGTCAGGATTTGCCGTAAGTAGCATGAGTCCATGGCCCCATCCTACCTGGTGTCAACGGTACAGACCGGTGGTGTAATGGTGTGGGGAATGTTTCCCTGGCACACGTTAGGTCCCTTGATACCAATTGAGCAACGTTTCCATGCCCCGGAGAATTCAGGCAGTTCCGGAGACAAAGGGAGAGGTCCAACCCGGTACTAGACAGGTGTACCTAATACATTGTATCTCAACAGCACATATATACTCTATCCAAATATCAGGAGGAGCTGAGTACGAGGAACAGAAAATGATTAACCAGGATGCAGTGGAGCCCAGGTGTTACTACATAGACAAAGGCAGGAGGCCTTTTCCCACCAGAGATAGAGGGCACACACACTGAACTACTAATGACCCTAATAATGTACACAGAGTACACAAATAAATACTATGATCCTGATACACACACACACACACACACACACACACACACCACAGTGATTATGACCCTGGCAGTGCCAAAATTGCTCCACCAAACTTGCTGTGGAAACAAAATGTTGCAAGACAAAATGAACAGAATGGGCAGCTTTTCCTTGACATGCAGCCGAGTTCCACCTGAGCTGCTTGCCGCATAGAGAAATTACACCCCACTGAGAAGACAGCCGTGCACACACACACACACATTGACACAACTCTCACACACACACACACATTGACACAACTCTCACACACACACACACATTGACACAACTCACATACGTAACTCTCTCTCTCTCTCTCTCACTCACACACACACACACACACACACACACACACTGTTCTCCTTCCACACATGATCGTTCCTCCAGGTGTTTCCGTTACACCAAAGTGCCTCTGAGTTATTCTAATTAAAAGAAAAGATTGTGTGAGAGCCAACATCCACTAAATACAGACACATCAACCATAGTGTGTGTGTGTGTGTGTGTGTGTGTGTGTGTGTGTGTGTGTGTGTGTGTGTGTGTGTGTGTGTGTGTGTGTGTGTGTGTGTGTGTGTGTGTGTGTGTGTGTGTGTGTGTGTGTTAGCAGGTAGAAGCACCGTTTTTTGCTGCAGGTGTGTATAATAAAAGTTGCTGACTATTTGAACAGGGCCCCAGTCTTCAAGAATGGAAGTTTCTATGAAGACGACTGGGGCCCTTTTCAAACAGCTCAGAAATGCATCAGGTAGACAGAACACCACATCAAGGTAGTTTTGATCTTCTCATAATAAGCGTTAAGGCATTGACAAGTTACACACACACACACACACATACATACACACACACACACACACACACACAACCACTGACTGACGCATGCAAGGACACACACACACACACACACACACACACAGAGACATAAACAAAGCCATGCCCAATAAATATACACTTCTAATTAGGAGAAATTCAACAACGGAGGGGAAACTGAAACAGGTTAAAGATGTGGGACATCAACAGCATAGCCAGAGCAAGCAAACTGTATATTTAAATATTTCAGGAGGCCGCTTCCAAGTGTGCGCTATTTCCAGAGCTGTTCCATAATTCAACATTAACATTTTTCTCCCGGAAACCTTGAAACCTTCAGCTCTCGGATTAAGAAAAAATAGCAGTTTGTGTTCATTTGAACTGTGAGATATCAGAAGAGAGGGAATACTTTCATGTCTAGAGACAGAGGGTATTTATTTTCCCTCGTGGGAACGATTTGGGGACGTGTTGTGACGGTGTAAAGTGTCTGGCCATATAAGTGTTTAGAACCTGGCTTCACATGCATTCCTGGACATGTATCCCTGAAGAGGTAAGGCAGTTGTTCTACCCAATTAATGTGTGACCCCATGTTTAATGGAAAAATCCCCAATTCACCAACCAGCTGTCACGGGTGCCAACAACATAAAATAATATTAAATAGGATACTGTCGCTATAACTCACAGTTCTTGTGCCAGAATAAATGTTAAAGGCAGAAACAGGAGACCTACATAAGTCAGGAAGAGTTCAGAGTTCATCACCAAGGACACATCCTCCCTCCTCACCATTCCCTCCAGTCCTGAGAATTAAACCACACAGAGGAATCTCCACGCTCATTCTCTCCATTTCCACTCTCTCTTTCTCCCTCTCCTCCCCCTTATCCCTCTCTCTCTCTCCACCTTCCCACCACGCCATCTTTGCCCCTCTCCTCCCCGCCCACGCTCTCTCCCCCATTCATTCTCTCTCTCTCTCTCTATTTCCCCTCTCCTCCCCTCCTGCTCTCTCTCCCCCCCATTCCTTCTCTCTCTCTCTCTCTCTCTCTCTTTCCCCTCTCCTCCCCTCCCGCGCTCTCTCCCCATTCATTTTCTCTCTCTCTCTATTTCCCCTCTCCTCCCCTCCCTCTCTCTCTTTCCCCTCTCCTCCCCTCCCGCGCTCTCTCCCCCATTCATTCTCTCTCTCTCTCTCTATTTCCCCTCTCCTCCCCTCCCGCTCTCTCTCCCCCATTCATTCATTCCTTCTCTCTCTCTCTCTTTCCCCTCTCCTCCCCCCTCTCTCTTTCTCTCTGTGTGTGTGTGTGTGTGTGTGTGTGTGTGTGTGTGTGTGTGTGTGTGTGTGTGTGCGTGTGGCTATGGTCAGTTACCTCCCTCCAGCCTGCAGAGGAAGCTCCACGGCAGAACAACGCTAATTGCTGGGAAGATGAGAGTAACCAGCCAGAAACCTGGGGACATTGAGACACAGCAGGAGGATGGGAAGAGGGGGAGGAGGGATAGGAGGAAGGGGGGTGAAAATTGGTTATTTTGGGGGTAGAAGGTGGCAGGAGTAACCAGCCAGGGACACTGAGACACAGCAGCAGGGAAAGTGAGGTCGGACGGAGAGAAAGAGGGGGAGATGAGAAGGCAGAAGGGAATGGGAGTTGGCATGGCAACCCTTTCAGCTGGTGCTGATCCCACACATGGACAAATAGTTACAACTGCATGACTTGACGAGGGAACTCAGAGCCCAGGTCATTACCATAGGGGGGGTTACAGAACATACAGTATCTCGATAACAAATCATAAGCATTACTACTCATAATAAAATGCAGAGATGAATGTAAGCATTTGATGTCATTACATCAGGGACAGTCACAGGATTTGTCACAGCATGTATGTTAGTATAGTAGCTGAGTACCCAGTCTGGAACAAACACACCAAGTGTCTCAGTCCCTAAGAAGCACTAGCTGTGTGTGTGTGTGTGTGTGTGTGTGTGTGTGTGTGTGTGTGTGTGTGTGTGTGTGTGTGTGTGTGTGTGTGTGTGTGTGTGTGTGTGTGTGTGTGTGTGTGTGTGTGTGTGTGTGTGTGTGTGTGTGTGTGTGTGTGTGTGTGTGTGTGTGTGTGTGTGTGTGTGTGTGTGTGTGTGTGTGTGTGTGTGTGTGTGTGTGTGTGTGTGTGTGTGTGTGTGTGTGTGTGCGCGCGCGTGTGTGTGTGTCTGTCGGTGTATGCCAGTCAGAAGCTGACAAAAGCCAAAATATTCCCAGAGAGTACATAGCCAACCCCCAGCAGCCCCCGGGGTGCACCACCAGGTCTGACACCCGCTCCACGTCAACATCAACCACCGACCCTGTCTGTCAATCAATAATCACATCACAGCCCTCCCAGCTCTGCAACTGACACAGCTGTGGATACACACATAGTGGGCTTGTGTGTTAGGTGGGTGGGACGGTGTACACAGAGCATGTGCATGTTTGAGAGACTTGTACATGTCTCCTACACAACAGCCTTCACGTCATAGTAGCCTCAACATAGAGGGGGAAAATAACTGGATCTTCCAGACCTCCATTCACATCTCCTCCCTACAACCTCCATACTAACCTCAGCTACACGTCTTTCCCTTGTATACAGTGACCTATGGCTGGCTGGTGATGTGGTGCCTGCATGGCCTTCTGATGCACTCTGTGCTCTGGGGGCCCTCTGGAGCCCTGTGAAGCAGAGATTGGCACTGTGTGTGTGTGTGTGTGTGTGTGTGTGTGTGTGTGTGTGTGTGTGTGTGTGTGTGTGTGTGTGTGTGTGTGTGTGTGTGTGTGTACACTCGCGCTCTCCTAGGTATCCCTCTAATCCTAAACCCTCCAAATCCTTCCATCCACTATACTCTAGTCTTCCTCTCTTCCGCCATCTTTGATGATGAGCGCTCTTGCTCTCTCTCTCCATCTCTCTCCCTCTGCTTCATGCACCCCTCTAAGAAACTCTACAACCTCTGTTAGCTCATCAATATTTACTATACGGTAACCACAAATGCTCTAAGGGGGCGATTTCCTGTTTAGTTAGCGGGTGTTGTTTCACCACATTGGGGCGGTAGCTAACTGCTAAATGCTAAATGCTGTAAATTCTTTGAGCATGCCAGTTCAGTGTTCAGTTCAGTCCTGCTTATTAGCGTGTTAGAATGGTGCTCAGCACTCCCACTACACTCCTACTACACTCTCAACCATGTCTATAGTGTCCAGTAATACCATCTCTCTTAAGCCACGTGTCCAACACCCTGATTCAGAGGACAGTAATGGTCTTGCACGTCAACATGGTGTGAAGTTGCTCATTTCACACCTTCTTTGAAATCTTTTACAGAGGACAGGATAGAGAAAGTCAATAGACCACGTCATCTTTCTTCACCTGCTGCATCTGCTGCAACAACACCTACAGAGATGAGTCACCCACGGTACAGATACAGTAGCACCACTATTAAGAGCAGAAGCTCCAGGTGCTCTGTTCCCACAGGCTGACCTAAGGGGTCATCATTAGTCCAGGATGAGGCCTCTGGGCTGGGCAACAGACCTGGACCCACTGGCCTCTCCCATGACGGAGGTGGTGAGATACAGGAACCTATCAGTTTATCACCAGCTGCTTAGCTCCCAGGTACCATAAGAACACCTGGGTCATATTCATTAGCGCCCACCGTATCAAAATGTTTTGCAACGGGAAACAAAAATTATCATTTCTTATTGGGCAAGATCAGGTAATCCCTCCCCGTTTGAGTCTGTTTTCTTCCGCTTGGTGTCTAATGAATACCACCCAGAACAGTCAGGAGGGCCTGTGTGGCCATGTTATTTCATTGGCACGACAGACTAGCTTGACATAATCTATCGCACGTGTAATAATCATGTGCTACATTGTTCATTGTTCATCGGAAACGTTCACTGAGCTGAAGTGAATGGGGAAAGTAATTTGTTGGATGGCCGCATGCCAAGAACGTGGACCCATAAGCCTAATGCTTGCCCGGTCTATTCAAAAGACCCTGATCACAATGCCATACTACTAGACTGTATTAGAAGTTAAATGCTCAATGGAAATACATGAGTTTAGCAATGATGTGCAACAACCCACTGGGCACACACTGGTTGCATCAACGTTGCAACTTTCACTGAGGACGGGGACATGTCCCTCCCCCCACATTCTGAAAGTTTTATCAATGGAATGTGATGCAAAACAGGGTGTACTTCAGGACCATGTGGACACCTCCGAGCAGTCTGGTAGGCTGTTTTGAGTGTTTAGCCGACTGGATAAAAAAATATATATAATAACAATTTGCGCCCCTGATGCACAGGAAGAATGGGAATGCCTGCAGAATCCATGGAAAGTTCACATACAGCCCCAGTCTTTCTCTCTCTCTGTCTCTCTGTCACACACACACACACTCTCTCTCTCTCTATTCCCTATTCTCCCACATGCCATAAACATTCCGGACACAAGGCTATTGTGATTCTATACCATTTCTCTTGGAAGCACTGAACCACTACATACAGGCCTTAAGTTGAGAGCCGCCAACACATGACAGCTTCTCATAATCAAAGGTTATAGTGTGCAACTGGCTAGGGTGTGCATGGATCATCATATAAATGATTGGCTAAATGATGAGGGCATTATTTACAGAAGCTGTGGAGGGCTCAAGCCTCATGGAACATTAAATACATCACTTCCTCTCCTGAGGCACGAGATAGCTCCAGCCCTGGCTCCCCCAGACTTCAACCAGGAAATGAAACAGTGCAATGTAATTGCAGCAAACAAGGATGTCATAAAGCACTTTGAACAGGCTAGATATCTTACATAGTGTATTGCTGTTGGAAATTCCACTTGATTGAGCCTTCGGTGAGTATGAGCAAATTGAATATTTGTGGCACAGCATGAGTCACGTAGTGCACTATGGATGTTCCCTATTACCACACGATCTCGTGGATGGTCTAATGCAAAATTATTTAAGCGACGTTCATTCACCTCATTGCATTGTGTTGGGAACCGATCGGTGGGAAAACCAAAGAATAACCAATACATCCGTTCACGGGAGAAGGAACACAGAATATATATTTAGGCCAACGGTGGAATAGAGCTGAACACGAGAGGCGCACGGTACTTTCACGCTGCATACATGTTTTCCGAATACAATAGGCCAAATAACTGATTAATTCGATATCAGTTGAATTGATACTGGTTTGAGGCGTTTTAAATCCAGATATTGGCTATAACTGGTCGAGCTTCAATTCCCCCTATCATGCTTAGCTCGAATGCCCGGCCTTACATCACATGGTGAGATTTCCAACCAGTGCAACCACACCCACTCTCTCATCGCCGAGGGTAGGGGAAAATGGCACCACACCGGTGTAACACGATTGTCGGGCATAAAATACGAATGATTTGTGCCAGGCTCGCAATGAAGCATCATTTGAGTTTTAATGTCACCATCGTCTTGTTGGGCAACGACGGTATCATAAACAGCAACAGGTGACATAAACAGCAACAGTTCGATATCTGGCACACCGTTGACGTTTTGTTAAGGACAGCTCCCAAGCCTTGCCAGCCACCAAGCTGCTTCGGTAAGGTTGTATACGCGGCCGTGTCAAAGCAACAAAACAAAAAAAATACTTTGGGAGAGGAGGAAGATAAGGAACGATTCAGGGAGGGAGGGGGGCACGCAGTCCTGTGGTGTGATTCATCCAGTGCTCCCCCACTGGTACACCCCGTCTCCCCTCCTCGGCCACCCGCGCGAGGCTATACCTGTATCTCGTTTGACCCGATTTCCCCGTCCTTATCAATGACCATCTCCATCACCATCGTCTGTCACGGAGAGGATACCTTGATTAGCTATTCACCTCGTAGGCTATGTCCACAATTTCAATTATATAGTCTACACCTGACGTTCCTTATGGGGGCTTTGGAGAAGAGCGCATAGCCTACAATGGATTTGAGAAAAGCTAAAGCATTGACAGGCCTATAAACTGTGACTTTTTCCCCCCCTCATGAATAGTCGAATCCCAAAACGAACCCCAATATCCAACCTGGTGTGAATTATTCATACAGTGGCAAGCAAGGGAACACCGTTAGCGTGGGCTATAACATCTGTAGGCTATACGGAAATTACAGCCCAGTATTAGGGAACAATAGGGGATGCAACGAGTTGTGGTGGTTGAACTGGTGTGAAATGTGACCACAATGGTAAACGGCAGGCGTATTGGTAACATACTGGGACTAATTGTTGGCGGATGGCCGCTCGTGCGTCTGCCTTCTGGACACAGACACCTCGCTCGTGAATGGGGGTGTTGCGTTTGCGAGTGGTGCGTTCGGGGTTCCACCGACCACCGTTCAGGGAAAGGAAATGTAGCCCTTACTTTAACACGGCTTCCTCTTTCTCCTCTTCCTCCTTCTGCCGATCCATCACGGCCATGATTATTTTCCTCTCCTCCTCGGTGAGATGGCTGAGGTCCGGCAGTTCGGGGACGGTCGGCGGCGCGGTGGGTGGGCGAGGGCCGCCCTGGGGCCCCACCGAGGCGGACGACATCTTTTCCACCAGCAGCACCCCTCCTTGGCTTGCTACTGTCGTTTCGACTGACTAAATCCCTGCTGCTTAGCGTTGCGAGCCACACCTCACGACATAGTTCACGGGTAGAGCAGCAGCTCTGGTGAATAGGGCAAGCCGCCGCTGCTCATGGTTGTTGCAGGCACCCACGGTTGTGCTTTTGTTTCTCGTCCTCCTCGGCTTTTTTCTCTCCACCTCCTCACTCTCTAGTCTCTCGCTTCTTCCCCCCACCCCCCGCCGGCCCGCCTCTCCCCTCCACCACCGCCGGTTTTACGGGAAGCCCATCTCCACGCCAAGAGACAAGCAAGCCGAGGGACCCTCTGGATGGATTGGCTTTGAGCTGTGATGCCCTCGCGCCACCGGACACGGGCTCGGTGATGTTGGACCGTGGTAAAGTTAGGCGGAGTCTGTGTGTTGCCTTCCTCTCTCTCTCTCCCCCTCGCTCTCTCTCTCTCAGTGCTGCCACCGCCTCGGCACTGCTAATGTTGCTGCCACTGACAGGGAGATGGAACAGTCAATGGGAATGCAGCCCCCTAGAGCTCGCATCTTCCTTCCTTATGGTTGTGCACGCGCTTTTACGAATTTGAGAATGGGTTTCTCTCTCTCGCCTCATGCAAGAACAACACTTTTTCCAACCTCACTTATTTCAGGAGTCACGCCACCCTGGCTGGCACCACACACACACACACACACACACACACACACACAAACGCACACCTGCCTGCAAATATAAACCAAAAATAGTGCGCGTTCCCGTCGTTATAGCTCCAACATTAATTGACCGTTAAGGCTTCTGTAAAATATTGATCCACAGGAAAGGGTAAACTGGGTTCTGTCTGAGAGTTCAATGTCCTGGACTTAACGACGTTCAGTTTGATTCCTGAAAGTTGCGTCAGAGATGCAAATGACAATCTCTCTTACCAGCTATATTTCAAACCATTTTCAACATAACATATAGCTGGATGAACATACAGTGTGTATCGGTATAGTCGAATGACATATTTGATTGTCAATCAAACATTATCAGTACAATGGACATCCTGCAATGCGTTTCTCAGTCACGATAAAGGAAAAACATTTCAGCACCACGGACAGAGACATTTACGCACAACTCATAAGTATCATAATTGCAACAGTTTTAAATCAGCTAATGCTTGTTTTTACTATCTATCCATTCACTTCATTGTCGAGCTCTTGTCTTTTGAAATATATTAAACAAAAAATGCACATAAACATAAAATGCACATACAATTTACATAAACGTCAAT
Source organism: Oncorhynchus mykiss (assembly GCF_057628025.1). Lineage (NCBI taxonomy): Eukaryota > Metazoa > Chordata > Actinopteri > Salmoniformes > Salmonidae > Oncorhynchus > Oncorhynchus mykiss. The sequence continues at coordinate 24,335,366 of NC_143034.1, read as the reverse complement.
GAACTGAAGTCAAAACCCCTACGCTGTTTTGCTGACTGTGCAACTATTTTCTCATTACCAATGAAGCATACTCAATTAATTTGAAACATTCTTAGTCACAAGATTCCCCAAAACTCTCCAGAGAACGCCTGAAGCATATTGAGTAGTTATTTAAGACTTTACTGTAGCCTAAATGCGCATTAATTGTAGCTCAAGTTGTTGCTGTCGAGTATCAGTTCTAATGGTCGGCTATTCATCTGTTTGTATTCAAACCCAGACCCAAACACTGGCATCGGTTCCTTTCCAATGACGTAATGTTACGGGGTCTCGAGTCGGAGTCCATCCACCAGATGGCAATGCTACCGACCGAGTTCGTTCGATTACGTCACCGAGGAAGTGACTGTACTGTATTGACGTCAACTATCAGTGGTGCAGAATTCTGTCATAATTTAGGTCGTGACTACTACCAGTCTGAACTGGATATTTTTAGCCTCTTGCTGTAACCTAAATCATGGAGATGGCTATTGGTTTCAGGTTTCATTCTCATAACATTGTTTTGTAGAAGAGCCCTCAGAAATTGAATGGAATAGTGCATTTAATTGAGAACAGGGTTGGTGTTTGTTGGTGGTGGTTTGAAAAATTAGGGAAAACATAAACTATAGCCATGTCATATCATCTGTTATATATATTAATCTGGCAATAGCTCACAAATAACAAACAGAAAACACACTTGCATTACATGAACACCTTGGCTACATTAAGCCTGTGGTTAAACTCCTACACCCATGGGTTATTTCATGATGCATCAATGTGGTGTAATAGATTTCAATACCATGAATCAGTCATGTCTAAGGAGACAACTTGCATTGTAAACCTCATCATAACAGAATCATAACCTAGGCTACAATCATATGATGGAAATCCTCAGTAGCCAGAGACAATCCATGTCCAATTATCATACTTATTCCCCGGTATTAATCTCCCACAGGAATTCCTAATATGGGAACATCCCCATATACAACAGCTGATAAAAGCATCATTATGAGGGGAACCATTATAATTGTGCTTACTACTCCATCTTGAGGCCCTGAACGAGAATGCCTGTTATTCTCCGGAAAATGTGGATATAACTGATCACATTAGCAACAACGTCTTTGCCTCGGTTGTCTCAATTTGAAGTTAACCAGTGATTTATTGACAAGCAGTTTAACTACGAAACCCCTTCCCTTTTCAATGACAGTGATCCCAATGAAAGACAAAGCACAATCAAATGCAATGACAAAAGGTTTACTGAAGATAAAACGGGTGGGGTGGGGTGGGGGAAAGGGATTGGGGATGAAGACAAAGTGGGATAAAACATAGGAACACCATTGTGGGTGCCTGCATCAGTGATCTCCCTGTGTAGTGTTGTGGTGGCAGGTGAAGCTGCTCACATCCTTGTTGATTTCGTCCTCTTTCTTGGAAGCCACTTTAGCCTGAAAAAAAACGAAAGGTAGAAAATATAGAAAACCTATTTCAAAGACAGCCATTAACACTGGATATCAGTATCAAAATAGTTGATAAATTATTATATTAAGTACAAGATAGACTAAGAGTATATGAGTTAGTACTTAGAGGCTTCTTGTTCTTCCCCCAGAGAGCTCTCCAGACAAATGAGAATAATCTACACCTCTTCTTCTTCTTGGCAGCAGCAGTTGAGATGTCGTTGACATCAGTGGTAGAGGTAGACATTTTCTCGGCAGATTGCTCCAGGCTTGTAGCACTAGCATCAACATCATGTAAAGCAACAAGGCAACTCTTGGTTGAAACCATATAAATAGTGATGGTAAGTCTACTTCTCTTGGTTGAGACATCATCCACGTGGATCTCAGGTTGGTTGGAGTCTCTCAGTGTGGAGTCATTATCCTGAGACATTAGGTTTGTAGCAGACTGGATCAGGTCGTTTTCCACAACGGAAACACTGGTAGACAGAACCTGAGATACTAGGCCTGCAGCAGACTGGATCAGGTCATTATCCACGATGGAAACACTGGTGGACAGAACCTGAGACACTAGGACTGCAGCAGACTGGATCAGGTTGTCTTCCTCGATGGAAACACTGGTGGACAGAACCTGAGATACTAGGCCTGCAGCAGACTGGATCAGGTCATTATCCACGATGGAAACACTGGTGGACAGAACCTGAGACACTAGGCCTGTGTCAGACTGGATCAGGTCATTCTCCACGATGGAAACACTGGTGGACAGAACCTGAGACACTAGGTCTGCAGCAGACTGGATCTGGTCATTCTCCACGATGGAAACACTGGTGGACAGAACCTGAGACACTAGGACTGCAGCAGACTGGATCAGGTTGTCTTCCACGATGGAAACACTGGTGGACAGAACCTGAGACACTAGGCCTGTGTCAGACTGGATCAGGTTGTCTTCCTTGATGGAAACACTGGTGGACAGAACCTGAGACACTAGGCCTGTGTCAGACTGGATCTGGTCATTCTCCACGATGGAAACACTGGTGGACAGAACCTGAGACACTAGGACTGCAGCAGACTGGATCAGGTCATTCTCCACGATGGAAACACTGGTGGACAGAACCTGAGACACTAGGCCTGCAGCAGACTGGATCAGGTTGTCTTCCTCGATGGAAACACTGGTGGACAGAACCTGAGACACTAGGCCTGCAGCAGACTGGATCAGGTTGTCTTCCTTGATGGAAACACTGGTGGACAGAACCTGAGACACAAGGACTGCAGCAGACTGGATCAGGTTGTCTTCCTCGACGGAAACACTGGTAGACAGAACCTGAGATACTAGGCCTGCAGCAGACTGGATCAGGTCATTATCCACGATGGAAACACTGGTGGACACAACCTGAGACACTAGGACTGCAGCAGACTGGATCAGGTTGTCTTCCTCGATGGAAACACTGGTGGACAGAACCTGAGATACTAGGCCTGCAGCAGACTGGATCAGGTCATTATCCACGATGGAAACACTGGTGGACAGAACCTGAGACACTAGGCCTGTGTCAGACTGGATCAGGTCATTCTCCACGATGGAAACACTGGTGGACAGAACCTTAGACACTAGGTCTGCAGCAGACTGGATCTGGTCATTCTCCACGATGGAAACACTGGTGGACAGAACCTGAGACACTAGGACTGCAGCAGACTGGATCAGGTTGTCTTCCACGATGGAAACACTGGTGGACAGAACCTGAGACACTAGGCCTGTGTCAGACTGGATCAGGTTGTCTTCCTTGATGGAAACACTGGTGGACAGAACCTGAGACACTAGGCCTGTGTCAGACTGGATCTGGTCATTCTCCACGATGGAAACACTGGTGGACAGAACCTGAGACACTAGGACTGCAGCAGACTGGATCAGGTCATTCTCCACGATGGAAACACTGGTGGACAGAACCTGAGACACTAGGCCTGCAGCAGACTGGATCAGGTTGTCTTCCTCGATGGAAACACTGGTGGACAGAACCTGAGACACTAGGCCTGCAGCAGACTGGATCAGGTTGTCTTCCTTGATGGAAACACTGGTGGACAGAACCTGAGACACAAGGACTGCAGCAGACTGGATCAGGTTGTCTTCCTCGATGGAAACACTGGTGGACAGAACCTGAGACACTAGGCCTGCAGCAGACTGGATCAGGTTGTCTTCCTTGATGGAAACACTGGTGGACAGAACCTGAGACACAAGGACTGCAGCAGACTGGATCAGGTTGTCTTCCTCGATGGAAACACTGGTGGACAGAACCTGAGACACTAGGCCTGCAGCAGACTGGATCAGGTTGTCTTCCTTGATGGAAACACTGGTGGACAGAACCTGAGACACTAGGACTGCAGCAGACTGGATCAGGTCATTCTCCATGATGGCAACACTGGTGGACAGAACCTGAGACACTAGGTCTGCAGCAGACTGGATCAGGTCATTCTCCACGATGGAAACACTGGTAGACAGAACCTGAGACACTAGGCCTGCAGCAGACTGGATCAGGTCATTCTCCACGATGGAAACACTGGTGGACAGAACCTGAGACACTAGGCCTGCAGCAGACTGGATCAGGTTGTCTTCCTTGATGGAAACACTGGTGGACAGAACCTGAGACACTAGGCCTGCAGCAGACTGGATCAGGTCATTCTCCACGATGGTAACACTGGTGGACAGAACCTGAGACACTAGACCTGCAGCAGACTGGATCAGGTCATTCTCCACGATGGAAACACTGGTGGACAGAACCTGAGACACTAGGCCTGTGTCAGACTGGATCAGGTTGTCTTCCTTGATGGAAACACTGGTGGACAGAACCTGAGACACTAGGACTGCAGCAGACTGGATCAGGTCATTCTCCACGATGACAACACTGGTGGACAGAACCTGAGACACTAGGCCTGCAGCAGACTGGATCAGGTCATTCTCCACGATGGAAACACTGGTAGACAGAACCTGAGACACTAGGACTGCAGCAGACTGGATCAGGTCATTCTCCACGATGACAACACTGGTGGACAGAACCTGAGACACTAGGCCTGCAGCAGACTGGATCAGGTCATTCTCCATGATGACAACACTGGTGGACAGAACCTGAGACACTAGGCCTGCAGCAGACTGGATCAGGTTGTCTTCCTCGATGGAAACACTGGTGGACAGAACCTGAGACACTAGGCCTGCAGCAGACTGGATCAGGTTGTCTTCCTCGATGGAAACACTGGTGGACAGAACTTGAGACACTAGGCCTGCAGCAGACTGGATCAGGTCATTCTCCACGATGGAAACACTGGTGGACAGAACCTGAGACACAAGGCCTGCAGCAGACTGGATCAGGTTGTCTTCCTTGATGGAAACACTGGTGGACAGAACCTGAGAAGTCTGCAGGAGTGTCAGTGGCTCCCACTCATCCAGGAAGAAACTCTCGACCGAAGGGAAGCTTCTTCCTTTCAGAGCTGGGGGAATGTAGGGGGTTTACCCAACAGTCCAGAGTAGAGAGCTGTCGATGGCATTCGCGTAGTGGTACTTGTCGCCAAGTACCTTTGCAAAGCTCAGACGGATGTTCTGACTCTCTGACTCTGGACCTTCAAGGGTGTTGAGTTGGGTCACCATTGAGATCCACCCTGAAAGAAACACCAACACAGCATAGGGTAAACAAAATTGATTTTTTGCATTTTAAGGAAGGGATATTCTCCTTTTCACTCATGGCAAATAATGTGTGCCTTCCAGTAATATCTCCAATTTCCTAAGTGTGCCCTCATTCACTACTTCCCAGACATCTTAAAACGTTGGATTGGTGGTGGCATGGGCTAGTGGGATTTTCATCCGTATTTATTATACCAGTCATTTCCCTTCAATTCAGTGACGTGAACAAGTGCGCACTTTGGGAGGATGGAGAGATAATTGGGACATTACGTAACATAATTTACAGCTTTAAATATTCATTTTGCATGGTTACCATTCTTGGTAACTAACAACAAAAGCCCATACAGCCATCTTCTCCTATGTTGTATTATATTTCCTTTTCATAAGAATTAAATCAATTAATATTTGAGTTTTAAGACTGAAATAATGTAATTGTTCTTACCTGAGTTAACGTCGTTGTCCTTAAAAGAACAATGTCCGTCTTCAGGGAGAATTAATGAAAAGCTCGCCATAATGCTGTCTCTCTCGTTGTTTGTCGATCAAGAACTGAAGATTTCTTGAGAGTTCTGGACATATCTCTTGGGTTCTGGAGTTCCATGTGAAGCGTCGGCATTGTGACCCTCCCGGTCGCATAGAGATGGGACCATATCTGCAGAATGCCATTATGCAAGGTTTAGAATGGATTTCGGTAACACTTTATTTGGATAGTCCCAAGTAGATGGTTTGTAGATGTTCAATAACGGTCAACATTTCAACTAACTACCGCTATCCACTAACCCTAAGCCATACCCTTATCCTAACCCTAGCCCTAAACGTAACCCTAACACGAATTCTAAGCGAACCATAACCTTAGCAAGCAGTTGCTTATCAACAGATCGTTGGTCGAAAGTATGCCTGGCTGTAAATCATTTATTTGGAACTAAACAAATAAAGTGTGACCTGGAACTCTATTTCTGTTTAATAATAGTACATTTATTTTAGATAGCGCTTTTCATTAAAGATCATCTCAAATACTATTTAAAAACAAAACAAATGTAGCTGGTCTTGACTTCGGGTACGATCTTCCACAGCTGACTGTGTTCATGCAGTTCAGAAAGGTAGTAGTAGCGGAGGGAGCTTCGATGGTACAGGGAGGGAGAAGCGTCAGTCGGAAAGGCGGGCCCGGAGCTCTTCATCCGGCACCTTCGCCGTATCCTCCTCCTTCTCATGTGGGTAATCAACAACAGAAGGTGTGGCCACTACCAAAATGTTACGACGTCGTCCTCAAATACTTGTAATTGATTGCAGAATATCGAGTAAGCTAGGGTAACACCCTCACACTTTATGCACTCAAAAGAGATAATGCTAAAAACCACGTCTCGTGTATTTCCTCGCTTGGGAATTCGTTTTTTCTTCCTAGCTCTCCAGTTCAGTGCTTCTTCATTCAGTTAAACGTTTTTTTAGTCAATTTTAGTACAATTAGTTTTTTTTTTTTTTTTACCATGTTGCACCATCAACCAAATTCGATTAAATATTTAGCCTACTTAAAAGGGAGCTCTTGGCTCTCCGTGTCTATATTCCCTCTTATGTGATACTGTAGTGCCAGCTCTGCAAAGGATGGTTAAAGAATGATACCACCCGGACATTTGCATGTGTAGCCTACCCCGGAAAAATATATACAATAATAAATACATGGGGGAGTAGACATGTTTTAAATGCAAACTTCTGTACCTTCTTAGGTGTTCTGGTAGAATTGACATTGAATGCTGTTAATGGCTAAACCTAGAACTCAGAAATCTAAAATCTAGAACACACAAGACACATTGGTTTATCATACTTTATTTTGTAGGGGAACCACATGTCGTTTAAAATGTTATACAGAGCTGTACATAGGAGAGCAGTATTCACAGAAATTATAGCCATGTCTTCTCCCAAAGTTTAAATACTATTCTTTAATTCTCTATAATAATTTTTATAATGATACAATAAAAGCTTGTGTAACTGGTCCTGCAGCTTTTTCGATATGTTGTCGATGATGTCTTTGTTGTTGTATTTGTTTACGTTGTTGTGGTTGTCGTTTTTTTCCCTCCAAAAAAGGAAAATGAAAAGAGTTATGATATCCACAACATGTAACAGGCACTGACTGCCAGCCTGCGTATGATGGTGTATGAGCACTCCCAATTTACTCACAAAAGAGAGACGGAAAGAGAGCGCGATGGATAGAAAGTGACAGAAAGAGAGAGATGTGCCCCGTTTGAATACTTGCAGAAATGCTTCCTTCCTTCCTTGAAGTAATCACTGATCTGATTGGGTCAGTCAGACTAATAAGACGGTCACCTTGCTTTTACCTGTCCAATCACCAATGGATCTGTGATTACCTGAAGGAAACAAGGAAGGAAGACTGCATCTCTTCAGTATGCGAACAGCCAGATAAGCTCGATGTTGTAGAGTGGTCAGTATCAATTGGAGAACGGGCATCAGTTCATAGTAAGGTTGCTGGGGGGGTTGGATGCTGGATTGCGGACCCGCTGGTTGCAATCTCCTCTGCCGCTGCCCTGACCCCCAATCCCTGACCTTTGACCTCCGGGGGGGGGGGGGGGTCACTTCCAGAGCTGGTTGCTGAGGGTCTGACCGGAGGGTGCCGCGGCCCAGCCTCCCATGGTGGAGGCAGGCTGACCGAAGGCCATGGCCCCCCCGGCACCGTTCAGACTCATCCCTGACATCTGCTGGTTCATCTGGGGAAGACAGTAGGAGAGATGAATAGTAAGGTGTCAGGGAAACACAATATTGTCTAATACTAAAACAAACCCAAGCCCTGACCACAATGCATTTATATAGATCTGAGAACATTTGATAGTTAGGTATGGCAATGTGGTAACATTACCTAAGTTACCTCCCAAATACACTTGATATTCTATTCTTATAAAACCATCTTATACTTCAAATGCGAAGTTAACTCCCATGGGAAAATCCCCAATATGCCAAATAACGTGACATCAAAAGAACTAACATACCTGTCCCATGTTCCAGTGGCCCTGCTGCCCAGGCTGGACGGCATACATCCCCTGCATGCCCTGAGCAGGCACCATACCCGCGGGCATTCCCCCATGTGGTACCCCCATCATCCTCGGAGCCATGCCAACCATCCCGGCCGCGGGCGCTTGTCCCATGAAACCATTGGGCATCGTCATGCCAACCATCATGCCTGTGTTGGGTCCCATCATGGCAGCTCCATTCTGAGCCATCATGGCACCCATGACGGTGGTGGGGGGCATGCCTGTGCCCATGCCAGGGAAGGCCTGGTAGCCAGCAGGGACCTGCTGCTGGGGGATGCCTACTGGAAACTGCATCTGGGCGGGGTTCATGTATATACCAGCTGGAAGGGAGAAGTACAGGAGAAATACTGAGAACAGTTTGAGTTTCTTTCAAAATATAATTTTCTGTTAACATTTGACTGCTTGCCATAGATATACTAAAGTGACTGAACAACTTGGTTGGTGACCTGTTACTTTAGAAGTGTTTGGTATTTAACAGCATGCATTTATATAGCCCAGAGCCAGTTGGAGACCATTTCCAACCTCTGTGTTATTGGTTGGTGTGTGTGTGTCATGACTCTCCTGGTCAAGGATCAAAGGTCTCAGACCACAGGAGAGGAGAGGGGGGCTGGGCCAGTTATGACACCTCACGGCAATCATAAATCTTATGCAGCAGAGAACCCTCTCCTGCTCTTCAGCACCAACCAAAGGAATGCCTTTGTTCTCTAGAATATTTTTGCCGCTAAAACTATAACACCCCAAAAAAATGAATATTGGAACAATATTTCTAAGATAGGAATGTTAAAAATGGTCAGTGGGGATCTAAAAAATAATCATGTTATATTGCTTTTCATTTTGTGATGTTTTTAAAAACTGTATCCACCAAATACTGTACCTTAGGAAGGAAACCCTCCTTCGGCTGTTAAGTTTCCATCCAATATGATGTTAATACAATATGAAGAACGGTGAAACTATTTTTGTTAAGATAGGAATGTGATTTTGGTTTTCATGTCCGTTGCACATTAACTAAGCCACACCCCGAATGAGGTCAGACAAATGTGTCAATGTGATGGAAATGCCCTTTCCGACCAGAGTGATTAAAAGGACTCGCTAAGAATGAACATATTCAGACCAGCAGAAGTGAAGAGTGAGCTAAAAACATTACAAATGGCTGGAAACTCTGAAACTCAACAAGAGATGAAGATTAACTCACTAGACCAAAACATTGACAGTCTACAGCTTTGCATGTAAAGGGATCTAGATCTGACTATCTACCCAAGAAAGGAAGGAGAGGATCCCATCTCAGACGGTAATTGGGCATCTGAAGAAAAGTTCAGAAGAAACACTCCACTCCAAGCCAGGACAACTAAGAAGGATATTGTAACCTCTGGTGGACAATCAGAGCCTTACACCCATCGAGCTATTCCCCATAGAAGGATTGATTGGTTTCAACAGAGACAACAAACAAAGACATCTAACTTACATGTAAATACATTGCATTTCTTACCCAAACGGGCAGCAGTTCGTGTACAAAGTATAGGATTAATGTGAGAACAGTCCTAGAATGTAGCCACAATAAATGTCCTTTTCTCTATCCCTCTCTTTCCCCACCCCCTCTTCATTGTGTAACAAGCCATCATATTTTGTCAGTCCACTAGAGACTTTTGTCTCATGTAAATGTGTATTATGTGTTATTATTTAGCTAGTTAGTAAATCAAAATTGAAATCAATTTGTGTAGAACTGAATAATCAGAAAGGGTTGGGGATCTTGCGGATTCAAGAAGTCTGCAATGTTCAGAATGAGACTGATATGAGGTAATGATTAATAAATGACTTATCAATATATATCTTATATATTTCTTCTAGAGTTTCATTCGGGAGATGGTAACTCATTAGACAACTTATTCCGTGGTGCCCCAAATTCCTTATGAGCTAATTGTTACATGGTTAATTTAATCGAGTAACAACGATAAATAACATTCATCACATTAACCAAAGTCACATCACGATGTGCACACATGCCCACACTTATGTATGACAAGGCTCTACAGTGCAACCATTTTTCTCGCGTACGCGCCAAAATATTTTGTTGTACGACCTGGAATTTTTATTTAGGAGCACAAGTGCTGATGATAATGGTTGAAATGATTACTTCACTGTACTGCAGCCCTGGAGTGCCATGGTGAATACACTGAGTGCAGATTCATGACCGTCATTCTTACACCATTATTACAAAGAAAACATCTTGTTACCTCAAATATTTGTCATTGTGCTCCTAAATTTCTTTGAGTGCTCCTACACATGCTCCTTGTAAAAAAGGTCAGTGTAGAGCCCTGCATGAGTGTACATAGTGTGCATGTGTAGGCTTGTGTCTGTATATCTCCTTACCAGGCGGGGCCTGCTGGTGCTGGGGCATCTGAGGCATACTGGTGTTCCCATACAGGGACAAGATGGAGTCCTTGGAGAGGGGTTTCTTGGCACCGGTGTCCTCCCCCTTAATGCCCCCTCCACCACCAGTCTCACTGAAGAGGTCCAGGTTTCCCTGGGCAGAGCCAGAGGATGGGGTTGCTGCTGGGGGTTGTGTTGGGGTGCTGGCTGGGGTACTGGAGCTAGCCTGGAAGAAGGAAGCAAAAACTAAGAACGACGTAAGAAAAGTCTCTTGCTCTTCAAACGTCTCTCACGCTAGCATGCATTGGCCTGCATGGATGTGTGTGAGACAAATTTCTCACTGCATTGATAGCACAATGCCCTACCAACTGAGCCATCGTTCAGATGTAGATGTACAGGTAATATATGTGCATGTAAATATAGAAGTTCAGTATGCGTCTTTATGTTTGTGGAGCTGGGTGTCCATAGGGACCAGGGAAGTGGTGAGGTCATCAGATTGTGTTACCTGAGAGAACTGAGCAGCAGCATTAGATGAGGGGAGGGGGTTGGACACCATGGGGCCAAAGATATCCAAGTCGTGACTTGCTGTGCTGGCAGCACTACCATTGTTAGCAGGGGCAGGTGCATCTAGAGAGATGGGGGAGACAGAGAGCAACAGAGAGGGGTTAAAAAGATGTGTAAAACAGGTTATACAGGGGAGAAAAAAACGTACATAAGATGAATGTGTGTATTGTTCAGGACTCAGCATTTCTGAATAACTGACTGGTTTAGTACATTTGAGTCATTTAGCAGACGCGCCATACAGGAGCAATTAGGGTTAAGTGCCTTGCTCAAGGGCACATCGACAAATTTCACCTAGTTAGCTCTTAACTGCTAGGCTTCCACCCAGGGTTTTATTCATCAAGGCAAAGCAGCGTCATATTCAATAGGCACAAAACGAAAGAAAACCAGGAAGGACTATCTGAACTTGTCCAATAAGAAACTCTCATTTTCGATTTGGGAAACTGACTGGTTTAATCTTACCAAGGCCAAGTAGGTTGACGGGAGGTTCTGCTGTCTTCACAGGACTGGCTTTGGGGGCATGGCGGGTCTCTTCACTCTTCAGGGGTTGAGTCCAAGAGAAAAGGCAAAATGATTGTGAAAAAATAATAATGTAGTCTTGGAAGTAATAATGAAGTTGATGTGTTAAGCGTCTTCCAGACTAATGGCTAAATATGCAGGGCTTCGGTTGAGCAAAGGTTTAGTTCATAATGAAAGCAAAGATCCTGAGGAGGTACACTTCAGATAAGACAAGCAAGGGATATTTGAAACCCTCAGCAGTCAAGCCCTCGTAGAGGTCAAAGGTTAGGTGCATCCTCAGCCTTGGGTTACTTGACCACATTCAATGCTTTGTCTAGGAACCAACATGCCGGGAGCTCGACGCACCAGCATTCTAACCCTAAACCCAAAGATGGTCTATTTTTCACCAATGTATCAACATGTCAAAGTAACTACACAGTGAGACGCACCACAACAAATCAGTTTGCTGGACATGGTGACCATAAACATTTGTAAATTGATGATTAGTTGTATTAAGTACTGGTATAATGCCAGACCTGTTAACTGTAATGTATGAAAATACAGTTTGCCATAGACTGTTAAAGGGCAATTCCACCACTTTTCAACCTCATTCATTATCTCCAGCACAATACCAGTGTCGACATGTGAAAACCATACATTTCTTCTTTTGGTAGAAAAAAAATCACGAAGCTAAAAAGTTCTACCCGATGACATCATTAAAAGTTAAAACATTTAAAAAACACACTAGGAGATTGGTGACATGGGGAGCAAGAACATACACTCCCCTCTGGCAAAAAAAATAATAAATACATCCGTTTTTCTTGATTTTAAGTCCTACCCTGTAATAATACAGGGAAACAATTAGATATTTTTAACCACAGATCATAGAAACGTGCCGTTTTCACATATGTAGACAATGGTATGTTGCTGAAAAATTAATAGGAGTTTGAAAAGCTGCGGAATTTCCCTTTAAGTCTGCTCCCATTAAACCACTAAAACCTGACCACTATAGCATGGAGTGTCATGATGAGTGGAATTGTTGTAAACACAATAAACATATCATTCTGACTGCAAAGCTAAAAAGAGACAAACAGGGTGTACAGTGTGATTGACGAAAAAGGAATATGGGTTGGATTGAGACAGAAATCTTATATAAGGAGTCTATAGATGTACCCATTCAAAACCACCGTACTTTGGCATTGTATGACAGCTTGGTTCCTCTATCAGTTTCCTTCTCTCGTTTGCTCTCCTTGTCTTTTGGCTGTAGAGGAACATCATAAGAGGAAATTAGAAGAAAAAAAAAATCAATGGAGGAAGAGAGATAAAAGGCCTAATCTCATTTGAATAATGTTCCAAATTGTTAGGCCATATAACAAACACCTGTGGAAATACATGCTAGCAGATATCCTGTCATTGCGCTAATGCTAGTTAGCATTAGCTAGTGAAACTACCTCTAACTTTCTTTATACTGGACCCAGAGACATTCAAATGTTATCCAAGAGTTCATCTGACTTTAGGGAAGTACATAATGTGCCTCATTGCCATAACTCCAAAGTATCCCTTTAACCTAACAAGCAACACTTTGGAGAGTCTACATACAAATAAGACATTCTAGTACTATCCGCAAACCAGTTTGATGGTGTCAGAGGTGAGATACATACGCTGTGTCCATTGGTCACATTTTTGCTGTAGTATTTCTTCTTCTCATACTTGTCCCTGATGAAGAACTCCACTGCTCTGGGGTCAGGGGTTAAGGGGGAAAAAAATGTAGCAATATTATAAAGGGGCAAGTACGTGTGTTACGGGAAGCTTTTTGGGAACCGCGGTGTGTGTATGTGAGAGAGAGAGAGAGTGAGTGAGAGAGCGAGAGAGACTGTGTGTGTCTGTGTAGTTGTAAGGATACTGGTCTGTCTGAGGCCTTCTGTAGTTGTCTGGAAGATTGGCCTCATAAAGCTGCCTGGACTTGGAGTTGCCCATATCTACTATGCTCTGTTAGAGAAGAGAAGGAGAGATGGAGAGAAAGAGGGTGGGGGAAAGAGAGAAAGAGGAGCACAGAGATAAAGGGGAGTGGAGGATGGATAGTGAAACAGCAGGGGGGACATGATAAGTATGGGTTAAAAAGTCAACTTTGTATTCAGCCAGTAGGATATACAAGAAAGAGAGGTGTCTGTGTCAATAAATATAGGTCAATACATGACATTTCTAATTTATGAATATTATAAATCCTGGACATTGGCCAATTACCTGTATTTGTGCTGCTGTCCATTGGTCCAGGTTGACAGATTTGACCCGTGATATGTGAACCCCAAGGTTCCTGTGGATGCCAGCACATCGGATACAGATAAACACTCCCAGGTTCCACGATGCCCACCTTGGACCTGGCAGGCAGAGACAGGGTCGTACTCATTAGTGCATCGGTTTCAGTCTGTTCTCTTCCGTTAGGTGTCTAATGAACACAGCTCAGGTAACGGAAGATTCACTTATCAAAACCTGTCTGTACCGGTGGTGCAGGTGTCACAATAGGACTTCAGATTGGCAGGTCTTCCCTGTACATTCTTTTAGAGTGACATGTTTTGACATTTAGGGATAGTTTCCCAGTGGCGACTTTCATGGTGCAAGGGTGTCGAAACTTGCATTCACTTGTATGACTAAAGCTTGGTTCAAGGTGTGGTGGGAGACAAAATGCTACCTAGCATAGCTAAGATAGCATTTATCTGGTAGCTACAAGGCTAAAGAGGAAGGAAGGTGTCAGCAGACTAGCTGCTACTTACAGTTAGCATAGTCAGCTAACATCTCAGTCGAGTCTGGCTAGACGAATAACTGAAACGGTTATATAACATCAAATGACATCATTTAACGAAGTTCACATTGTGTTATATAGTTACCTTTCGCCTCACAATCGGCGCAGTATTTGTTGTCGTCCTCTCTCAGCATTTTGGACAGAATGGCCTGATGCTGCTCGTTGAGTTTCAGGGCCTTCTCTCTCTCTGATCGGGTTGTCATCTTTGCTGATGTTCTGTTTGTTCTTTCAATAAAACTGTTCTCTACCTTGAATGTTGGTGAATTTTTTTAACTTTATGATTTAAGACCATAATCAGACAAGTGAACGCCTTCGAGAGAAGTGTAAAAACACCCGGAACCGAAATTTGTTCTCCGCCCACAAGAATGCACGAACTCGCGGGAGGCGGGTGAACATACCTAAACGGCTCTCGGGATTGGATGATGGAATGACGTAGTCTGCTGACGCATGTCAGGGTTTCTTGACAATAAAAAAAAAAACATTTTTCAATGTTTAAAATGTGTTGTTGGTACAGATTATCTGTCCTTGGGAATTTTTGTATTTGCAAAAATATTATACAAGTTCTTAAGTACTCGAGTTATAAATTGACTGCTGTGAATCAAGTACTGATGTATCAAGATGTTTTCTGTTCTTCGGTTTAGAACAAAGTGCTACAGTGAATAACGAATGTCTGTATATTTTGTTGATTTTTCCTTTTATTAAGAACAAATCTGGCATACATTGATACATGGAAACATATACATAATAACAATGTAAGATTTCACCAAAGTATTCAAATTGTGTTCCAGTAGCCAGAGAGAGCAACATAAATATCTATGTAACATATTTTTAAAAAACATTCAAAAAGGTTAACCTATTGTGAAACATACTGGAAATAACACTATAAACCAGTGACCCATCAAGCCACCATCGCAATACATACTCATGATATTACCATCCACCTAGCCTGGTGCCAGACCTGTTTGTACTGTATAACCAACGCTTATGATCGATGGCATGACAATGAGACGGCAAGACAGCACAAACATCTGGGACTAGGCTGCTACACACGCTGACAAAACTAGAACCAAGATGTCTGACCAGTTACTGTTAATAAAAGGTTTCCAGACGGATCTTGAAACAGTCCTCTGGGTGTCTCTGTGCAATGCCGTGGCGCAGCAGCATCTCTGTGTACGGGGGCCAGAACGTCTCGTCTATCGATATGTAGGGATCGTGAGGCGTCTCCAGAGTCGTGTTCATCAGCAGCTGCCAATTTTAACAATGGAAGATAAGGTTTAAGGTAAGGGTTTAAGGTTATTACTTATGTTGTTGTTCAATTGGGGCAAGAGGTGAGTAGGGATGTTATGTCATTTGTTGTTCTGTGATCAAGTTGATCTACATTACAAAGATGTGAGGGTAATGTAAGTGTAAAATATAGTCATAGGGTCATAAAAAACTAGACTATAAAGCTGCTACTGGTTCAAGCATGTAGTAATAAAGTAATACAAAATTGAACCAGAGCACCGGGTTGAATAAGAAAACAAACAATGCATGCGAACAGATACTTACCTCCAGGACTTCATTGAGTGAAATTAGATTCTCGTTCAGCTCTTGAGGAATGTTCTGAAAACGGAAACAAAAACGATACCATCTACGCTGGTCCCAGATCTGTTTGTGCTCTCTTGCCCAACAAAACATAAAAAGTTAGCTACACAGCACAAACAGATCTGAGACCAAGCTAGATGCAACCGTAAAAAAAAACAATGTGTGACCATTGAGGAACCCCTCCATCAGAGCCACATAATACATCACTAAGACTGCCACCTTTTTCTTCTTGTCAGCGTTGGTCTCCTGTGTAGGAAGTGGGAAGTGTTCCGCCAGTACGTCTGCCAGGGTCTCCATCAGTCTGTTCTGGTAATCCTTCATCTTCTGGATCTTCTTCTTGGTGTCCTGCAACACACTGAACAGCAGCAGCAATACTTCCATATTAAACTCAGGGTAGTTGTCAATGTGTTGGTGTGTGTGTGTCATTTTCTATCATTCATATTCATAGGCAGGAAACCAAAGAAAACGCTCCAAAACGGGGAGGTAAAATCTGTTCAATAAAAAAAAAACTTTTTGTTTAGCCTTGTAAAAATTTAATTTACAGTGTGCCCGAACAAACGTGACCCAGTTGTTGTACCTTACCTGTGTTCAGATAACCTTTCATTTTCCAGTCGCTGTTTGACCACATGTTCAGTGCCTGCCCTCAACACTTCCTTCTTTTCCTCCAACCACTTCTGTTCACTGAAACAGGAACACAGATGTATACTGTCAAATCTACTGTCTCCATGTCAACATTCAAAGGGTTGGAGATTTAGAATAACAATCACATTCAAAGAAAACCTTTTTAAAGTCTCTCTCAGTGTGTCTCTCTTGGCTTGTGAGCAAGAGAGGACCAACTCCAGTTGTGAATTCAGCTTCTGTAACTGTGGAAGTAGGAAAGAAAAGTAAAAAAAAAAAAAAAAAAGTTTAACATGAATATGTTTACTTTTCATAAGCATAAGGCTCTGTATAACTATAAAATAGCTGATATCTGAAATGTGTACAGAACCAGTCAAAAGTTGACACCGACTGATTCAAGGGTTCTTCTTTATTTTACTATTTTCTACATTGCATCAGAACTATGAAATAGCACATGTGGAATCATGTGGTAACCAAAAAAGGAATCATGCAGTAACCAAAAAAAAAAAGTGTTAAACAAATCAAAATATATTTTAATATTTGAGATTCTTCAAAGTAGCCACCCTTTGTCTTAATGACAGCTTTGCACACTTTTGGCACTCTCTCAAAAAGCTTCATGAGGTAGTCACCTAGAATGCATTTCAATTAACAGGTGTGGCTTGTTAAAAAGTTATTTTTTTCATAATGCATTTGAAGAACATGGCTGAGGTTTTACATTATCCCAATCAATTGTGCTATTTTGTTAGTTTTTTTGCATTTTGTGTAAATTATTTTGTACATAATGTTGCTGCTACCATCTCTTATGACCAAAAATAACTTCTGGACATCAGAACAGCAATTACTCACCGCGGACTGAAAGAAACGTTTTCCTTTAACGAGTCCGACGAGAAGCATATACTGCTTCACTGGAACAGGCCCAGATGCCTGTAATTTGCTTGAAGAAAAGAAGCAGGAAAAGGGGCCACAGATCGGGCAGCCTTCTGAGAATCCGTAGGTGAGCGAGTAAACTTCCACTGCCATCCGTTCTTTTTGCTAAAGTGCAATCATTGGAAAAATAAAATTGATGACCTAGGATTAAGATTATCCTACCAACGGGACATTAACTTTAATATCTTATGCTTCACCGAGATGTGGCTGAACGATGATACAGATAATATAGAGCTGGCGAGATTTTCCATGCACCAGCAGAACAGAGAAGCTACGTCTGGTAAGACGAAGGGTGGGGGCGTGTCTATTTATCAAGAACAGCTGGTGTGCGAAGTCTAATATTAAAGAAGTCTTGAGGTATTGCTCGCCTGAGGTAGAGTACCTTATGATAAGCTGTAGACCACACTATCTACCAAGAGAGTGCTCATCTATATTATTCGTACACGTCTATTTACCACCACATAACGAAGATGGCATTAAGACCGCTCTCAACCAACTCTATGGCCATAAGTGAAGAAAATCCTCATCCAGAAGCGGCGCTCCTAGTGGCCGGGGACATTAATGCAGGCAAACTTAAATCAGTTTCACCAAATTTTTACCAGCATGTCACACATGTGCAACTAGAGAAAAAAATTCCTAGATCACCTTTACTCCACACATGCAGAGATGCATACAAAGCTCTCCCCCACCCTCCATTTGGCAAATCTGACCATAATTATATCCTCCTGATTCCTGCTTACAAGCAAAAACTAAAGCAGGAAGTACAGTGACTCGCTCAATAGGGAAGTGGTCAGATGACGCAGATGCAACACTAGAGGACTGTTTTGCTAGCACAGACTGGAATATGTTCCGTGATTCATCAAATGGCATTGAGGAGTACACCACCTCAGTCACTGGCTTCATCAATAAGTGCATTGACGACATCGTCCCCACAGTGACGGTACGCACATATCCCAACCAGAAGCCATGGATTACAGGCAAAATCCGTATCGAGCTAAAGGCTAGAGCTGCCGCTTTCAAGGAGCAGGAGACTATCCGGACGCTTATAAGAAATCCCGCTATGCCCTCCGACGAACCATCAAACAAGCAAAGCGTGAATACAGGAGTAAGATTAAAAACTACTACACCAGATCTGACGCCCGTCAGATGTGGCAGGGATTGAAAACTATTACGGACTACAAAGGGAAACCCAGACGCGAGCTGCCCAGCGACGCGAGCCTACCAGACGAGCTAAATGCCTTTATGCTCGCTTTGAGGCAAGCAACACTGAACCATGCACGAGAGCACCAGCTGGTCTGGATCTTGGTAGCCGATGTGAACAAGATTCACAAAGCCGCTGGGCCAGACGGATTACCAGGACGTGAGTGCTACGGGTCGGAAGTCATTTAGGCAGGTTACCTTAGTGTCCTTGGGCACAGGCACTATGGTGGTCTACTTAAAACATGTTGGTATTACAGACTCGGACAAGGAGAGGTTGAAAATGTCAGTGAAGACACTTGCCAGTTGGTCAGCGCATGCTTGGACTACACATCCTGGTAATCCGCCTTGAGATCACTCTCCGCACATCGGCTGCGGAGAGTGATCACACAGTCGTCCGGAACAGCTGATGCCCTCATGCATGTTCCAGTGTTACTTGCCTCTAAGCAAGCATAGAAGTTATTTAGCTCGTCTGGTAGGCTCGTGTCACTGGGCAGCTCTCGGCGGTGCTTCCCTTTTGTAGTCTAATAGTTTGCAAGCCCTGCCACATCCGACAGGCGTCAGAGCCGGTGTAGTACGATTCGATCTAAGTCCTGTATTGATGCTTTGCCTGTTTGATGGTTTGTCGGTGGGCATAGAAGGATTTCTTATAAGCTTCCAGGTTAGAGTCCCACTTCTTGAAAGTGGCAGCTCTACCCTTTAGCTCAGTGCGAATGTTGCCTTCTGGTTGGGGTATGTACGTACAGTCACTGTGGGGACGACGTCCTCGATGCACTTATTGATAAAGCCAGTGACTGATGTGGTGTACTCCTCAATACCATCGAAAGAATCCCGGAACATATTCCAGTCTGTGCTAGCAAAACAGAAGACCTGGCCTCCACAATCACCCGACCTCAATCCAATTGAGATGGTTTGGGATGAGTTGGACAGCAGCGTGAAGGAAAAGCAGCCAACAAGTGCTCAGCATATTTGGGAACTCATTCAAGACTGTCGGAAAAGCATTCCAGGTGACTACCTCATGAAGCTTGTTGAGAAAATGGCAAGTGTGCAATGCTGTCATCAAGGCAAAGGGTGGCTACTTTGAAGAATCTCAAATATAACATTTTTGACTGGTTTAACACTTTTTCATAGTTTTGATTTATTCACATTCTACAATGTAGAAAATATTAAAAATAAAGAAAAACACTTGAATGAATAGGTGACCAAATTTGATTGGTACTGTATATTAAAAGGTAACTGCATAGAAATATTTTTCTGTGTGAATTTACCTCCTCTGCTCCAACGACGAGTAACACCTCAGGATTTGTGGACAACACTACGGATAGAAAGTAAACCACATTCTGATGGTACATATCATGCTTATGTCTCAGTCATACAGTACAAGTACAATCAATTAGTTATAAAGGAATGATGTTCAGAGTAGAAACCAGACACTCACGTTCTGGCCGTCTTGTCTGCCACTGCTTCAGCTCAGCTGCTACAGCTGTCAATCTATTCACAGACTGTTGGACATAACAGATATGCAGCAGATAAGGCAAGATCATGCAAAAAGTTAATGCATCACACATACTAATGGTTTCATTCAGCTATAGGGAAATAGGGCCATCTCTGACCTGTTCTTGAGGGTTTTCATCGGAGTCAGGCTCTGCGAGAATGATCTCATTCTGAAGCTGAAAAACAAGCAGAATATTACATTTTAACATTAACACAATAACATCACATCATCCAAAGTTGTCTGTGCAGGACCGAGCTGTCATCGTAAACAGATCAGTACCATCTCTAGCTGGGCAAACTGCTCTTCACACTCGTTAAACAGTTGTGCCTGTGCAGCTTCCGAGCACTCTGTGTAGAAAGGAATGGCAGGTGGTGCTGGAGTATCCTGGACCTCTGACTCTGTGTCCAGTGGCTGTCCCTGTGATAAAAATGTCAGAATTATTAAGACATGCATGTTGAATGGATAGCTTATTGTAATTTCAGTAAAGCTTAAAGGCTCATATTTGGCTACCTTACTTACATTCTCCTGTTGCAACGTTACCTCGTTCGAACTCTGAAAACAAGGAATTCACAATATTGTTATCAACAAGTGGGTAACTACCGAGCTCTGGTCCACACATTGCGTTGCATTGGATCTGCAGTCTATAGCGTGGACCAGTGAGTATGGCGGAACATTTTCAAAAGTCGTTTGAGTCATGTTTTGGGGGGGGGAAATACACCAGGCGCATACAAAGAAATGTTCGTCAGCACTCTACCAACATCTTTACTTTGGTGAGTTACGAAATTACCTTGAAGTCAGATTAAGTTATCTAGATTTGTAAATTAGCCAGCTTCCTCATCAATTCTAGTTAAAATGTCAGACAAAGTAAAAAAAATGTTTGTTTTTTTACATAAAAGCAGGAAGTAACGTTACTCTTGGAAGAAACATTACAGCTCATAGCTAGCTACCAAAACCTCAAAAACAAGCAAACGAACGTCAGCTAGCTAGCAAACGTTAGCAGTGAAAAAGACTAGCATATCCGACTAAAAACAAGTTAACGTTATATCATTAACGTCACAAATGGGAGAACATTCATCAATTGGAAACCGACTATTTTTCACCTTGTCAAACAACGTGTCCACCTACCATATTTGAAATAGTTAGCTGGCTTATTTTCTTAAAACGTATAATATTTTACTATATCATACAGTCACAGATAGATGAGATACAGCTGTCAACTTCACGGCTAGTTCCTTTTCAAAATACCGCCAGTATTGATGACGTACGTATGGGCGGAAGTACTTCGTTTGAGAGCGTTAGGTCTGCGTACTGATACGCATATCACTGAGAACGGCGCAATCGTGTGCGACTGCAGCTCGCATTTGAGCCCCCATTAGTTATTATTTTTTAAATATTATTTAGTTATTAGTTATTGCATGAACGCAGTTGCACCCTTCTCAAATTAGGGCTCGTGGGTAATTTAAATGTTGAGCGATGCATGTCAGCTAGCACTGTTTTACAGACTGCCTGCCGCCCCCAAGACCAGAGGAAATCGCAGCAGGGCTGCTTTGCAAGCTAGTCTTGGCCTCCACTACTACATCTACACCACCCGGTGTCAAGGGAGGCCAAGAAGATCTTTAGGGGCCTCAGCCACCCGAGACTCGGCATGTTCACTCATGTCCCCATAAAAATAAATGTTGGAAGACTGGACGATGTGACTGGCTTCAACCCCTGCAGTAGTTCTACGGCATGTAGAGATTCCTGTAAAAAAAAGTGAGCGTATTCAGCAGCTCTGAAACTGGTAAACAATACACTATCAAATAGTTCCTCACATGCAGCTAATCTAATGTCTTAAACCTTATCTCTTGTCCGTGTAATATGTGGGCAAAACCAGTAGACTGATAAGAACGTTTATTATAGTACTCAAGAGTGCTGTAAGGAGAAATTACCCCAAATCCCCTATTGCAAATCATTTTAATGAGGCCGGAGTTGTGCCGAAAATCTCCCCACTGCCAGACACCCCCCCCCCCCCCCCATTTTTTAAAATTCCCTTAATTTTGTGGCTAGAGTCAAATACTTTCTGTGACACACATCAGAGTCAAATACTTTCTTGAACAAACTCCACGTCCGGATAGGCAACCGAAATGAATAATTAATGTATGTGTGCTTTATTAAACAGAGGAGGAAGTAAAATGTGTGCAAGCAATAAACATTTCAGAACAATTATGGCTGAATAATTATCCTTACACTTTCAAAAATACGAGTCGAATAAGACATGGGAGAGATGAAGAATTTTGTCAAAGAGATTTATTTATAGACATACAAAATCAGTAGCGTATTTCGGTACGGGCGGCATCTTGCCGGGGCGCTCGCCCAGGGCGCCATACAAGCTAGAACCGCCACAAACACTTGAAACACATAGCCAAACCGAAAACTGCAGACAAAAATGCTTTCTGTTACTAAGATTTTCGGCACAACCCCTGTCACCCGGTCTCTTCCATGTCCTTCTGTGCTACACAGCACATAAAACGTTCACGTAGGGGTGGTAATCTGGAACGTAGTCTTCTCCAGACAGAATGCAGGTGGATAGTGTATTTAAAAACTCTACACCCATCAGGCATGAATTAAAAATTGTTATTGAAGTGTTTTCTGTAAATGGTAAATTGCCTGTTTTGGTGTTCTGTTCTCTTGTCTAGTGGTGTTTCTAGCTCCCTACTCTTACAATCCTGTGCTATTTGTTCTGAGGAAATGTTCACATGATATGCAATAATTTATGAATCCTAGAGGAAGACCTGGTTCAGTCTACTTTCCAACAGACACTGGGAGACAAATTCTCCTTTCAGCAGGACACTAACCTAAAACACAAGGCCAAGTATACACTGGAGTTGCTAACCAAGATGACATTGAATGTTCATGAGTGGCCTAGTTACAGTTTGACTTTAAATCGTCTTGAAAATCTATGGCAAGGCTTGAAAATGTCTGTCTAGCAATAATCAACAACCAACTTGACAGAGCTTGATACATTTATCAAAGCTCGTAGAGTTAGCCAGAAAGACTTATCACTGGCAATGGTGATTCTTACATGTTTTGACTCGGGTTTGAATACTTATCTAATCAAGATATATTAGTGTTTTATTTCCATTAATAAAAAATATTTTAAAAAGTCTTCTACATTATTTTGTGTAGATTGTTGACAAAAATGGACAATTACAACCATTTTTTTTATTTAACTAGGCAAGTCAGTTAGGAACAAATTCTTATTTTCAATGACTGAAGATAAGTGAGGTATTTATATTTCATTTTAAATTTGCAAACATTTCTAAAAATGTGTTTTCACTTTGTTATTATGGGGTATTGTGTGTAGATTGATCAGGGGAAAAATGAATCCATTTTAGAATAAGGCTGTAACGTGGAAAAAGGGAGGGGGTCTGAATACTTTTGGAATGGACTGTTTGTGCACATTGCCCAGGTGAGGAATAGCACGGGGCACGCATCTAGGTGCCACTTTTATGCATGGTTGCAGTAATGCATAAACATTAAATACTGGATAATCAATTTTAAAATGAATCAATGATGAGGTCTTCTTTGCATATTGTTTATGGCCAGAGTGTGTGGTAAACAGAATCTAATTTACATTCCGATTCCAAACACTGCATAATGCCATTCTGTGTAAAGAATACCATCTCAGTGCGACCGAGATTGTCACAATGCTGACGCATCACATGGAACTCCAGAACCCAAGAGATAAGTTCAGAAATGTCAAGAATTCAACAGTTCTTGATTGACAAACAATGAGAGAGACAGCATTATTATGGCAAGCTTTTCATTCATCCTCCCTGAAGACAGACGTTGTTCCATTAAGGACAACGAAGTCAATTCAGGTATGAACAATAACATTAATTTACATCTTGAAACTTCAATATTAATTGAAGGTTGAATTATTAGTTGAAAGGAAATATAAAACAAAATGTAAGTTAAGATGACTTGGGGCATTTGTTAGTTATCAAGCAATGTAACTATGCAAAATGAAGTTATAAACTTATGCTATGTCCAATTACCTCTCCTTTGTACCAAAGTGTGCATTTGTTCACTTCACTGATTTCAAAGGAAATTACTGGTATAATAAATATAGTTAGACTCCCACTAGCCCATGACTCCACTAATCCAATGTTTTAGATTTGTGGGAAGTAGTGAACAAGTACACACTTCAGGAGAAATTAGATATTATTGGGACACACTTGTACTTTACCTTTAGTGAAAATGAGAATATTCCTTGTTTATAATACAACAAATCTGTTATGTTTACTCTGTGTTACCATATTGTTTCTTTCAGGGTGGATCTCAATGGTGACCCAACTCAACGCCCTTGACGGTCCAGAGTCAGAGAGTCAGAACGTCCATCAGAGCTTTCCAGAGTTACTTGGAGACAAGTACCACTACGAGAATGCCATCGACAGCTCTCTGCTCTGGACTGTTGGGTACAACCCTACATTCCCCCAGCTCTGAAAGGAAGAAGCTTCCCCTCTGTCAAGAGCTTCTTCCTGGATGAGTGGGAGCCACTGACACTCCTGCAGACTCCTCAGGTTCTGTCCACCAGTGTTTCCATCAAGGAAGACAACCTGATCCAGTCTGCTGCAGGCCTTGTGTCTCAGGTTCTGTCCACCAGTGTTGTCATCGTGGAGAATGACCTGATCCAGTCTGCTGCAGGCCTAGTGTCTCAGGTTCTGTCCACCAGTGTTTCCATCGTGGAGAATGACCTGATACAGTCTGCTGTAGGCCTAGTGTCTCAGGTTCTGTCCACCAGTGTTTCCATCGAGGAAGACAACCTGATCCAGTCTGCTGCAGGCCTAGTGTCTCAGGTTCTGTCCACCAGTGTTTCCATCGTGGAGAATGACCAGATCCAGTCTGCTGCAGACCTAGTGTCTCAGGTTCTGTCTACCAGTGTTTCCATCGTGGAGAATGACCTGATCCAGTCTGCTGCAGACCTAGTGTCTCAGGTTCTGTCTACCAGTGTTTCCATCGTGGAGAATGACCTGATCCAGTCTGCTGCAGGCCTAGTGTCTCAGGTTATGTCCACCAGTGTTTCCATCGTGGAGAATGACCTGATCCAGTCTGCTGTAGGCCTAGTGTCTCAGGTTCTGTCCACCAGTGTTTCCATCGAGGAAGACAACCTGATCCAGTCTGCTGCAGGCCTTGTGTCTCAGGTTCTGTCCACCAGTGTTTCCATCGTGGAGAATGACCTGATCCAGTCTGCTGCAGTCCTAGTGTCTCAGGTTCTGTCCACCAGTGTTTCCATCGTGGAGAATGACCTGATCCAGTCTGCTGCAGTCCTAGTGTCTCAGGTTCTGTCCACCAGTGTTTCCATCGTGGAGAATGACCTGATCCAGTCTGCTGCAGTCCTAGTGTCTCAGGTTCTGTCCACCAGTGTTTCCATCGAGGAAGACAACCTGATCCAGTCTGCTGCAGGCCTAGTGTCTCAGGTTCTGTCCACCAGTGTTTCCATCGAGGAGAATGACCTGATCCAGTCTGCTGCAGTCCTAGTGTCTCAGGTTCTGTCCACCAGTGTTTCCATCGTGGAGAATGACCTGATCCAGTCTGCTGCAGGCCTAGTGTCTCAGGTTCTGTCCACCAGTGTTTCCATCGTGGAGAATGACCAGATCCAGTCTGCTGCAGGCCTAGTGTCTCAGGTTCTGTCCACCAGTGTTTCCATCATGGAGAATGACCTGATCCAGTCTGCTGCAGTCCTAGTGTCTCAGGTTCTGTCCACCAGTGTTTCCATCGAGGAGAATGACCTGATCCAGTCTGCTGCAGGCCTAGTGTCTCAGCTTCTGTCTACCAGTGTTACCATCGTGGAGAATGACCTGATCCAGTCTGCTGCAGGCCTAGTGTCTCAGGTTCTGTCCACCAGTGTTTCCATCGTGGAGAATGACCTGATCCAGTCTGCTGCAGGCCTAGTGTCTCAGGTTCTGTCTACCAGTGTTTCCATCGAGGAAGACAACCTGATCCAGTCTGCTGCAGGCCTAGTGTCTCAGGTTCTGTCCACCAGTGTTTCCATCGAGGAAGACAACCTGATCCAGTCTGCTGCAGGCCTAGTGTCTCAGGTTCTGTCCACCAGTGTTTCCATCGAGGAGAATGACCTGATCCAGTCTGCTGCAGGCCTAGTGTCTCAGGTTCTGTCCACCAGTGTTTCCATCGAGGAAGACAACCTGATCCAGTCTGCTGCAGGCCTAGTGTCTCAGGTTCTGTCCACCAGTGTTTCCATCGAGGAGAATGACCTGATCCAGTCTGCTGCAGGCCTAGTGTCTCAGGTTCTGTCCACCAGTGTTTCCATCGTGGAGAATGACCTGATCCAGTCTGCTGCAGGCCTAGTATCTCAGGTTCTGTCTACCAGTGTTACCATTGTGGAAAACGACCTGATCCAGTCTGCTACAAACCCAATGTCTCAGGATAATGACTCCACACTGAGAGACTCCAACCAACCTGTGATCCACGTGGATGATGTCTCAACCAAGAGAAGTAGACTTACCATCACTATTTCTATGGTTTCAACCAAGAGTGGCCTTGTTGCTTTACATGAAGTTGATGCTAGTGCTACAAGCCTGGAGCAATCTGCTGAGAAAATGTCTACCTCTACTAATGATGTCAACGACATCTCAACTGCGGCTGCCAAGAAGAAGAGGTGTAGATTATTCTCATTTGTCTGGAGAGCTCTCTGGGGGAAGAACAAGAAGCCTGGAAGAAATAACTAATACGGTTATACTCTGTTGTACTCTCTAACCCTTACTTATTAACTTATCAACTGTTTTGGTATTGATATCCAGTGTTAATGCATTTTTATTTATTTTGTCTCTATTTTCCATCTTTCCTTTCTTTAGGCTAAAGTGGCTTCCAAGAAGTAGGACATCTAGGTGAGGACACTCACTGCTGAAGGCACCCACAATGATGCTTCTGTTTCTCCTCATCCCCCCCCCCCCCACCACCACCACCACGCCGCCAAGCTATACATTTTTATAGTCAGTAAACATTTTTGTGTTGCATTTGAATGTGTTTGGAATCTTAATTGAAACCAAAAAACACATCTAATGAGAGTCATTTTCATAGTCATGTTACACATATGGATTTATCATCAAATGTCATAGAATACAACCACAAATGCAGGGGTTTAGCAGTTCAACATCAGTACTTGTCAATTAATCACTGATTCTTTCAACTCAGAATTGAGAAAACTGGGGCAAAGATGGAAGAAAACTGTGTCTTTTAGAAGCATGTAAGTCGCTCTGGCTAAAAGTGTCTGCTAAATCACTAAAATGTAAATGTGACAATGTGGAAAGATTGAAAACAACCATTTACATTCTGTTACAATATAACTACCATCACTTGTCAGCACCATTTTTTTTATTTATTATTACATGCAGTCTTGCTCGTAACCTCTAGATGGAGTAGCAAGCAAAGTTGTGATGATTCACCCTCCTAATTATGCTTTTATTAGCGGTTGGATGTGAGGGCATGCTCATGTTAGGAATTCCTGTTGGAGTTCCTACCCTAATCCATGAATAAGCATGATATTTTTATATTTCATGAGTTGTCTACGGCAGGGGGTCTCAAAGTGGGGTCTGCAGGGGGTCCATGGTCAGGCCAAATATAAATAATAATTCATTTTTTAAGTAAATATTAGCAACATAGCTAAACAGATTCAACTAATTTTGGCCAAGGGATCTGTGAAATTAGTTTAGAGGGTGTAATCCAATACAATGCAATATTATTCATCCACAAATTACATTATTAACCCTGGGCAACATGGGCCTGGGAGGCTCAGAGGGACATTGGTATCCACAGTACACCAGCATTATATATTTTTCAACTAAATACTTATTGTATATGTATATATATATATATATATATATATATATATATATATATATATTTATTATTATTATTTTATTTTTTACATAAAAGCACTGTAATGTAAACTTTAAAAGTGCATAATTTTCTCTCTGATAACAAGAGGGCCTGAAGTGCTTGAGACTTAGTTCATCCGGCCATGCCTTGCCAAAGTCATTGTAAAACTCCTTGTATGCTTTTTTAAAAGTTGTGTTCTGATTACAAGGGGATCCCTGATGAATTTGCTATCAGAAAAGGGGTCCCCAGTCCCATAAAGTTTGAGAACTCTTGGTCTACGGCCCTGAGAGTCTCCAACCAACCAGGGTGATGCTTCAACCAAGAGAAAGAGAATTACCATTACTATTGATGCTACCAGTCTGGATCAGTCTGCAGAGATGTCTACCTCTAACACTGATGACAACATAATGTCTTCACCTGACACCAAGCAGAAGAAATATAGAACCGGATTCTTCACAGCTCTCCAGAGAGTTTTTAGAAGGAAGAACAAGAAGCCTGTCAGTAATACTCGTACTATCATACTCTGTAATATTGTTAATCATTAAACTAGGTTGATACTAATATCCCGTGCTAATAGGTGTTTTCAGAGCTTTTTCTCTATTTTCTATCTTTCATTTTTACAGCCTAAAGTGGCTTCCATGACAGTGGGAAACATCCAGAAGGATGAGAACACCACCTCCTCCCCACCTGTTTTATCTTCAGTAAATGTCTTGTTTTGCTATTTCACTTTGAATGTGTTTTATTTATCATTGAGACCACAATCAATTTCGAACGAGTGTCATACTGCGACTCTCTTAATTGAGGAATCTCTAAATCTAGAACTTTTTAGTCATAGACCTACGTTGATATCACAGTTACATTCTAGCCTACAGTGATAACAATATTGTCAAGGGGAAAGTGAACAGTATAGACATACAGGTAACTGTCAAAATAAGGGAAAAAAGTGTCTTAATAGGCCGTTGGGGCACCACGAGCCATAACAGCTTCAATGCACCTTGGCATAAATTCTACAAGTGTCTGGAACTCTACTGGCGGGACACAACACCATTTTTCCACGAGAAATTCCATCATTTGATGTTTTGCTGATTTCAGGCGCAGCTCCAGAATCTCCCATAAGTGTTCAATTGGGTTGAGATCTGACGGATTTACGTTTACTATGTTAGGTCTAGTCTATGAGACCAGGCTGGATCTGGTGACAGACGGCCATGGCATATGGTTTACATCGTTTTCATGCTCATCAAATCATTCAGTGACCACTGTCATCCTATGGGGGGCATAGCCATGGTAGGTCGTTCAAGGTTAACGTTGAAAATTAGACGTCTATCCATGTCCTGAGGACGGGAAATGCCTTCATATTGGGCTACTAGGGGCAATAGTGAGTGCTATTACCATCAAATAGGTGGTGGATCCCATGACTTAGGATCAGAAGGTTGTCTGTTTGATCACACTCGTGGAAACTGTTATTTTTATAACCCAAACCTTAACCATTTGTAAAGAGTGCCTGAACTTTACTTAACCCCTAACTTCCACATTTGAGCAACTTCAAAATTGTAAGTTTGGAGAACTAATTCTGCAGAGAGCTCTTTGTTTTACACATGCACATTACACATTAATTAACATGCACATACACATTAATTAACTCAGGAACCACACCTGTGAGGAAGCACCTGCTTTCAATATACTTTGTATCCTTCATTTACTCAAGTATTACCATTATTTTGGCAGTTACCTGTACATATTGAATTGTATGGCTACCAAATATGTACAGTGGCTCGCGAAAATATTCACCCCCTTGGCATTTTTTTCTATTTTGTTGCCTTACAACCTGGAATTACATTTATTTGGGGGGGTTGTATCATTTGATTTACACAACAACAACTTGTAAAACAAACAAGAAATATGACATGCATAACTAACTATTCACCCCCACAAAGTAAATACTTTGTAGAGCCAACTTTTGCATCAATTACAGCTGCAAGTCTCTTGGGGTATGTCTCTATAAGCTTGGCACATCTAGCCACTGGGATGTTTGCCCATTCTTCAAGGCAAAACTGCTCCAGCTCCTTCAACTTGGATGGGTTCCGCTGGTGTACAGCAATCTTTAAGTCATACCACAGATTATCAATTGGATTGAGGTCTGAGCTTTGACTAGGCCATTCCAATACATTTAAATGTTTCCCCTTAAACCACTCGAGTGTTGCTTTAGCAGTATGCTTAGGGTCATCCTCCTGCTGGAAAGTGAACCTCCGTCCCAGTCTCAAATCTCTGGAAGACTGAAACAGGTTTCCTTCAAGATTTTCCCTGTATTTTGTGCCATCCATCATTCCTTCAATTCTGACCAGTTTCCCAGTCCCTGCTCATGAAAAATATCCCCACAGCATGATGCTGCCACCACCATGCTTCACTGTGAGGCTGGTGTTCTCGGAGTGATGAGAGGTGTTGGGTTTGCACCAGACAGCGTTTTTATTGATGGCCAAAAAGCTCAATTTTAGTTTCATCTGACCAAAGTACCTTCTTCCATATGTTTGGGGAGTCTCCCACATGCCTTTTGGCAAACACCAAACGTGTTTGCTTATTTTTTCCTTTAAGCAATGGCTTTTTACTGGCCACTCTTCCTTAAAGCCCAGCTAGGTGGAGTGTGTTGCTTAAAGTGGTCCTATGGACAGATACTCCGATCTCTGCTGTGGAGCTTTGCAGCTCCTTCAGGGTTATCTTTGGTCTTTTTGTTGCCTCTGATTAATGCCCTCCTTGCCTGGTCTGTGAGTTTTGGTGGGCGGCCCTCTCTTGGCAGGTTTGTTGAAGTGCCATATACTTTCAATTTTTTTATAATGGATTTAATGGTGCTCTGTGGAATGTTCAAAGTTTCAGATATTTTTCTATAACCCAACCTTGATCTGTACTTCTCTACAACTTTGACCCTGAGCTGTTTGGAGAGGTCTTCATGGTGCTGTTTGCTTGGTGGTGCTGTTTGCTTGGTGGTGCTGTTTGCTTGGTGGTGCCCCTTGCTTAGTGGTGTTGGAGACTCTGGGGACTTTTAGAACACGTATATATATACTGAGATCATGTGACAGATCATGTGACACTTAGATTGAACACAGGTGGAATTGATTTACCTAATTATGTGACTTCTGAAGGTAATTGGTTGCACCAGATCTTATTTAGGGGTTTCATGGAAAAGTCGGTGAATACATATACACGCACCACTTTTCCTTTTTTGAATTTTTTGAAACAAGTTATTTTTTTCATTTCACTTCACCAATTTAGACTATTTTGTTTATGTCCATTACATGAATCCAAATAAAAATCAATTTAAATTACAGGTTGCAATGCAACAAAATAGGAAAAACGCCAAGGGGATGAATACTTTTGCAAGGCACTGTAAGACCACTCTGAGATGCTTGATAGAATCCGACCACTAGGTGGCAGTGGCACCATACTTACAGGAGTAGAGAAACTTCCAAGTTAAATAGGAGAGCTTTTGGGCGAGCGAGTGAGTGTATTTAACCAGAAGATGGCAGCCTTTGAAAATGTGTATCTTTTTTACTAATCTAATTCAACCCATCAGACGTCATACATTACATTTTAACATGAAACCTCTCAGAACGAGGAACAGCCTCAAGACACGCGCGCGCACACACACACACACACACACACATACACACACACACATAGAGAATATAGGCCTACTGTATTTGAAATGTCTTTATTATTTTGGAACTTTTGTGAGTCTAATGAATACTGTATACTGTTTATTATCTATTTCACTTGCTTTGGCAATGTAAACACATGTTTACCATGCCAATAAAGCCCCTTCAATTGAAATTGAAATTGAATTGAGAGAGAGGGAGAGAACGAGAGAGCAAGAGAGCAAGAGATAGGGAAATTAGGTTTTGTGTAGTGGTAAACCTCCCGGTTTAAATCGGTGACATTTTGACTTCATCATTAAGTTCTGTCTGCTCAGCGGTGTGCCGTCAGAAAACTGGACGGGCAATTTCTGTTTGCTGGAAATAGCTAAGCTAACTCGTTCTGCGTCTTTGGTTTTAATGCAGTGCAGGCAACTCAGCGGCAGCAGAGGAGAGAAAATATTTCCAAGGTTTGGGTATATATTTTTTACCAAGCCTATATGCTCCCTTCCTAAATCACATGCCTCGTGCGAATGATCAACTACAATTTGATTAATATGCAAATGTGAAGCAAACAGTTCCATTTGAGCCTTCAGCGCGGGCTAATTAATCAACAGTTAAAGGAAATTAATACATACATCAATTCTGTCAGGAACATGCTTAGTTCAATCGCCCGTAAAATTGAAGTTTGAAGTATTAACTGGTTCTCAAGGAACGGTATGATTAAAACTTTGGTATTCATCCCTGTTTAGAGACTTTCACTGACAACTCCATACCTGAGTATTTTATCCGATATTGACTTTTGGTGCAGCTAACAATTTATGTAGGTTATTCTCATGATTTATGTAGGATATTCATAGAATAGACACGTAAAACATGTGTAGATAATGTGCATTATATCTTCAGATAAAATATAAAAGGCTAAAAAGATTGCTTGTACCTGTGGCTATGACAATTTGCTAGTTTGATATAAATTGGCCTATAAAACATTAGGACATTGGGTTGATTTAAGTTTAGATTGAAAACTTTGCTAACATATTTGTATCCTTATTAGGCTACAGTTATCATGAGCTTCAGAGATAAGTTATTCCTGCTTTTCTTGTAATAAATGTTTGCACAATGAGGAAAAAAAGAAATAGACAGATAAATGAAGGGACCACAGACAGGAGGAAAAATAGATGAAAAGAGAGAGAGTTTGGTGGCCAGCCCCATTGTTTCAGCAGGGACTCATGCATCAAACTTCAATTTTCCGGACGATTGAATTAGTGATTTTTTTTCCATCTTGAACTGAAATACACTTAAGACCAACGGATTAATTACCAAGAACTGGTCCCACTGACTGTCGTATTAGTTATCGCCTTGACAACCGCTCATAAAATAAGCAAGTGAAATCCATAAACTTAGCCTGCCTTAACACTCTCCTCTCTCCCCGACCATAAATATGCTTTATTCAGAATAGGCGTGAGTGATATAAGGAGTTGGGGAGAATTCGAGCACGTTTTTTTTCTTCTTCATCAAAACCGCAGGCGGTTTATTTGGCGACCACGCGCGCAGTCAAGTCAAGTAGCCCATCAATGCTCTCGCCGTTGTTTGTGTGGGTAGCCTTAGCCTATGTGTGTGTTCGTGTGGTCATATAGCCTACCCATATCCAAATATTATTGGAGAATCCTACAGTATCCTAACATTGTCATCGGAATTCAATTGTATGTGGTCGTTCAGCTAATTAATTAAGGCTTTGAGAAATAGTCTGCTGTGTATTATTCAATTCTTGTCAAACCGTCAGTGTAAGCTCAAAGAATCGGCCCTCATCCAAATAAATTCAACCATTTTGTTGGTTTGTGTTGATAGTTTCTCCCACATTATTTCAGTCAATAATTTACTTTATATAAGTAGCTTACGTGTTCCCATTGTAATAACAATGTTAATGAATATTTGTATTTAAACATTTTTTAGGGAAGCTTAATTTGAAATCCAGATCAAAGTCCAGACACCGGATAGATGTTCAATGTTAATAGGGCTAATATAATTTTAAAAGGCTAATTGAAAAATAACAAATATAGAAAACATTATTATTATTAGCATTAGCCTTTTATGCCTACTACCCATTTATTTTAGTAAAGATGAGAAACTATAGGCCTACAAATTGTATATATCACACGTTATAGGCTATAATAGAGTTGGATGATAAAACTCATGCGAACAGCTTCCAAAAAGTATTGAAAAGAAAAGCCCTCTTTAGCAGCGTCAATCCCCTCCTTAAAAGGACGGAGGGTTAAACAAGGCTCGTCTAGATCAAAAAGAAAGCTTTTCTTTATGACTTTTTCTCACATCACCATGTTTTCAGCTTCATTAAACTCCGCAAAGACAAAGGAAATAAAGAGAGAAGAAGAACAAGACATGAGAAGAAAAGCAACGAAAGACTCCTTTTAACTAGGCTTTGGCATAACTGTCACACTCTAAACTCTTTATGACTCGGGCTACTTAACATGAAAAACACTCTCACACAAAATGTGCCGCATTTTGTTGTTTAGAAAAACGTTCCTGGACAAAAGTCAAACATATTATTTCAAGGCCTAAAAAGGGAAGAAAGACAAGTGGCTGGACAAAAAAAAAGAGCCATTTTCATTGTAATTCATTGACTTGTTCCAAATGCCAGGCTAAAAAGGCAAAGAAAAGAGGCTAGACATTAATGGTCGCAGATGCCCTCGTGAAGAGAAGGGCCTGTGTATGCATTACGGCCTTTGTTCGCGGGGAGTTAAACAGTTTAAAAGGAGGGTTAAGTCAATCCATCAAATTGTCTGAAATTGTGAGGAAAATTCAAAAACCATATGGCCTCCAAACGTTTGAGTCCTTTTTGTGCGGTGGGACACACTTGTCTCAGCATTGCTGCCTGCGGGAGACCGGGCGGGCTCCATTGTGACTTGTCACATCGGGGAAGGCATCTCATTTGTCCCCAGTTTTCATGCTTTACGCTCAAAATTATGGCCTCGTCCCGCAGCCCCGCAGAACAAAAAAACACCCATAAAGGCTCAGGAAAACTGGCCCAAAACTTTGTGTTTTTGTGGCATCCCAGCCCCTCTTTTCTCCCCCAGCACCAGATTTGCGATTCTCACATAAATTTCGTCCCGAATGGGGAAACACGTTGCCGGGTCAAGAAGCCAAGACACGCATTTAGCAGTTTGAAAGAGAGTGAGATGGCTGAGCCACAAAATGTTTCGAGTATCCTCACAAATGGGACACAATGGAACAAAAAATATTGAAGCATTAAAAGGGATCATGGTTGCTAAATAGGCTACTCTAAACGTCCATAATATAGGCCTGCATTGAATTCGCTTCATAAAGGATTTCAGTCCCCCACTTGATTCTACATATAGTCACCATTTTTACTAGGACTAAAAATCGAAATTATAATCTATCAGTATAATAATGACACAAACAGCGCGTTGAGAAAAGCCATTTTATTTCCATAGTATATACATTACAGAATGTGCATTGGTTTTCAAATACTGTCCTGATTTTAGAAAGGCACTTACAGGTGTACAAAACAAAACAAATCTATTCAACCATAGAGCACTCTATTGTATCCAAACAAATGAATATATTCATACGGTCCAGTAACTGTAGCTCCATGTCGAAATATCACCGCAGTATTTTGTATTTTTATAACCTTTGTTTGACCATTTCTCTATAAAACGCATAACTTGGTTTCTGATCCTTTGAATTTGCCTTTCGTATCATGCAATGCAGCATAAGGATTATGGTGGGTGTAAATATGACTAGCTAATTATGTAAACGCTGTGTACAAACGGTCTGAACTCGAGTAGACCTACGTGTATGATAAGGTATGTCTCAAAAAATAAACAAGCGATATAATTTAAAAGGAACAATAAATAGATATGATCAACAAAACAAAACATGCATTTCAACATGCAAAACCTATCGAAAATATTTCATAAAACTGACATACTTTAAGATATGACACGGTGTTACATAAATATGAACAAGGATCAGTGTGTGAGTGTGTGAAAGAGAGAAATAACTAAAATAGGTGTGTGTGTGTGTGTGTGTTTGTGTGTGTGTGAAAGAAAGAGATAACTAAAATAGGTGTGTGTGTGTGTGTGTGTGTGTATGTGTGTGTGTGTGTGTGTGTGTGTGTGAGAGAGAGAGAGAGAGAGAGATAAATAACTCAATTAAATGTTTCAAAATAATAGCATTATCTTTAGTTCTGATTATGAAACCTATATTGCTTTCATTGACATTTGAAGACAAGAGGAAAATGTCCGACTGCTGATGAATACAAATGGATATAGCACTGCATATGCTATTTGTTGTACTGTTCATGCTTACTGTGAATATCTGTGTGCCGATACAAAAGTCACAACAGACTAGTAAATGTTCTGAGATGATGTACGAATATCAGCAGGGAAAAGTTGTAATCGTAGTAAGGATTGTTACTGCTTGTTGTCGTCATTTTTGTATTTCATTATCCCACTGCGCAATCAGTCATCCACATCAATTTCTAGGTCTTCGTCGTCCTCTGAGCATTCTTTACTTGTTGTGTGGTCTGAAAACGGCGACAGGGGGGACATCCGCAGCTTGCGAGCGAGCTCGTACTCTCGTCCGCCGCTCTGCGCGGGAGAATCGGCTCGCGGGTGATGTCCGAGTGTTCCGTTGGCGCATTTCTCGAGGTCAGCGAGCTTGGCGAGTTTCTCCAGAGGTACAATACCGTCACCTATAGTTTTGGCCGACTCCACGTCGGCCTTCATCTCTTCCAGATCTCGCTTTAGTTTGGCTCTCCTGTTCTGGAACCACGTGATGACTTGGGCGTTCGTTAGACCCAATTGTTGGGCGATTTGGTCTCGGTCAGCGGGTGACAAATATTTCTGATACAGGAATCTTTTCTCTAATTCGTAGATTTGGTGGTTGGTGAAGGCAGTCCTGGACTTCCTTCGCTTCTTCGGGGTGTTTCTTTGCCCAAAGAGTGTCATTCCGTCTCTCCCTGCACAAACAAAGATAAAATGTTAAGTCGTATGTTGGTGTTATTCTCATGCTGCTATGGCATTGGCTCTGCAGGGCGTTGAACTCTGCATTTAAACAATTTAAACATATTTTGAGACATTTGACCCCAAATCAATTATATATTTTTATTAAGTTATTTTAGCCTATATACCAAATATAAACGTAGACGTAATGTTATGCATTCATCATAAAGAGAACAATTGCACAATTCCAGCTGGTAAATTCACGAATAGCCTCTTTTTCACCTTTCCAAATTACGCACAGAAGATATACAATGTAACATTTTCTGGCAAACAATCTTGTTTAAAGCCAAGATACAATATTACTTCATTATATTTTCACAGATCAAATGAAAAACAATCAATTCCCTTTAAATTGTGCATTGCACTGTTATGAAAGTAATGTCGATATAATGATTAGAAGGCCATAAATACCATCATATTTACCTTCAGCTGCTTGTAGCACGCTAACTTCGAGCCCCTTGAAGGTTTTGCTGGCTAGTTCTTCCAGGGCGCAGAGTGGTGAGGTTTGTGTGAGCAGTGCCCGGTTGGCCAGAGCAGAGATGCTGGACGAACGGTGCTTCTCAGCCGACGAAATCAGGTGTGCTGTCCCACAAATGGTGTAACTTCGTTTCACAGATGGTTTGTTGAGAATGTCTTGGATACTGAACGGTGTCAGTGGCTTATTCGAGTTTGCAGGCGGAGGAAGATGGTCCAACGGACTTCGCCTCCTATTCTCGACCGCGTCACATTCGGCGACTTCTTTGGATGTCATTATCAGTGCGTTAGTCGTTACGCAAGCTAACTTTAAAATGTTTTTGAATTGCTAACGAAAACAACAAACACAGATATCAAATTATATCGAACCCTATCGAAGAAACATTCACATTACAGTCACAAAATGCACGCCATGGCTGCAAACCTTCTTGCAAAAAGAAACATTAAAAAAAGCCCTCCTAATTCCAAACCGGGATATCTTCTTGAAAGTATTATTCCACAAAAATACGTACAGACAATCCGAAGGAGAACTGTGCCTCCCTGAAAATGGCGAGGTCCAAAGAAGTTGCAGCAACAACTGACTAACAAGTTAATATTGATTAGGACGTAATCAATTATGTCCCCACTGGCACTTTCGCCCTCTCCCTTTCACTCTCTGACTATGTTGCAGTCCAGTGCAGGGCTTTTGCGAGTGGGATGCTCCCAATAATTACAAGACATGGTTTGAAGGAGGAGGAGCCGGTTGGAATTATAACGGGTTGCGCTCTTATCATCTTTGGGTCTAAATTAGTCGTGGGGTGAGTTACCAGAATAGGCCTTACGGTAAATGAGCAAGAGAGAGTGTGCCGTCAATGGGGGATTAAATCGCATTGCGTATTTAAGTATAGTATTGCAGTAATAAAGTATGTGTGATTTTTTTAGAAGATAGATACTTTGAACGTTTCCAATGTGAATATTGGAAATGATTCCAATGATTCTGAAATTGGTAAAATTATGCTATGCAGTGGATTAAGAAGTAATTACTAGTTAGTACAGAAAGTGCATTTTCCTCCACCAAAAGCGATGGTTTTGGATGAGCCTTTATTTTCTGAAGGCAATATGGATCTAGGCAATATATCAGGACTGATGATATGCTCCTTCAGGGCGGGGGAGTGAGGTGAGGAGAAGAGGAGAGGGGGAGAGGAGGAGAGGGGAGGAGAGGGGGAGAGAAGAGCAGCATGCATCCCTCTCAGCCTAGCCAAATCCGGGTCATAACTCACGCGAAAGGGACCTTTTACATCATCAGCTAGATATTTCATCTCGAATCAAATCTCTCTCCCGGTCCTCCCGGTCCTCGAGCTAGCGGTGCCATGATGCTTTATTTTGCTTCCGTTCTGAAAGACAGCCGACGGGTCCATCTGCATACAGGAATGAATGATACATAATATATTTCGGTGACGTAGCCTACTTCTGCATTTCAATTTTTTTATTATCAACTCTTAGTTTATTTTTCAGTCTGAATATCAAACTATTTCCGTATATTATGTGGGACGTTGTGGAATAATATGATAACTCAACATAAATGCAATAAATGAGATTAAAATAAATTTAAATTATTATTAATATTATTGTAAGTGTTAGTATTAGTATTCGTATTATAAGTCATATTATTTAAGGCCTATTATAATAGTTATGCATAATATTACAACGTTACATATACATTATAATAAAGTCCACATAGTTCTTCAATATTTCAATCCTGACAGACTGTGGTCTGCAATGTTCCAGATATAAGGGAAACATATTGTTGTGTTTCTGAAGACTGATACATCACAAAGAGGAGGCGTCACTAAACACTTTGATGGCTCATTCTGCACGCTCTGATGTAACGCCATGGGAAATAAAATATCAACATAATGATAATATGTCAGAGAGAGAGAGAGAGAGGGAGAGGGAGAGAGAGAGAGGGAGAGAGGGAGAGAGGGAGAGAGGGAGAGAGAGAGAGAGAGAGAGAGAGAGAGAGAGAGAGAGAGAGAGAGTTTTGATTCTGGTGCATAAGGGACGTCTCCCACTCCATCAACAACCATAGTGTATTATTATGTCAAAGACCCAGAGCAAAAACAGACTGGTGATAAATATTGTTGTTTTGAAAAACGTCGGGTTGAAGTCTATTTATTATACTGTATTCCGGGTTTGATATCACTAATATTTTACCTCACGCCTCGAATATGCTACAAATGTGATTTGCAGCTGAATGCAAAATCATTCATGTGGCCCTAAGCAAAGGATTAAAAAAACATTGAAACGAAAAAGTAAAAAAAAAAAAAGGCATTATGGAAGTGAAGAATAATATATTTTAAATATTTGGTTCAGAACGAAACATTTGGAACGAAATATTGTCTCTGAACTAAATCTATTGTGATTAACGTTTCGACTACACTGGTTACAAAATGTAGGCTACAAAGCGACTTTCTGTATTGTCGTTCTGTCAACTTCAAAAATGGTTTCTGCGTGCATGGGTAAACTGCGTTCCTGGTAACTTAATCACATTTGGAAGTTCTTGCTACCCCACAGTCAAAACTCAAGACAGTTTTATTCCAGAATTTATATTTGCTTGTCGGGTGTAATATCTGATTTCAGAGTCGATGATAGATCTTTTACATGCCGCATTTTGTATGAAACGCGCCCCATTTCTCAGGATTTAGTTGTAAAACACCACATCAAACATGACAGCAAAATATTTGACATAGATTATTGAAAGTTAAAATACTCAAATCCGTAATTGTGTAGCAATCAATTGGCAGCTAATGTTCTTCCTATATGGGTTTATTTTTGTAACACCAGAGTAATACGAGTAGGCTACATACAATATAATAGTTGTCTATAACAACATCAGGCTAATAGGCAATTAAACACTGTACCAGTAGCTCCAGTAAGTAGTAATCATTGTAGGAATATTGATGTACACATTCGATGTATTATTATCGAATTTGCACCATCAAAGGTTACATTCCTGACAGACAAAATACTAGCTAAATAGACCACAGATATGTGGACTCAGTTTTGGTCTGCAACGAATAATAAATGCATAACACTCCCAATTCACACATTTCATACTGCGTTCTCCTCTTTTTTTTGCCAACTTTTTGTTTCATCCGATCAAGAAAAACGAAGCAAGAACGCACATTTTTGTCCTAAGATAATTTTAAAAAGTGTCAACAGCTGGGAACAGCCTTTCATGTAATGCTTCATTACCAAAATAAGACTTCTGTGTATGCGATTATATGGAAAACACGAATAAAACACAGAACGCTTTCGTTTATGGTAACGATATGATATGATATTCTCGAAGCAGGGCCAATACTTGTGAAGAGCCAAGCCTTCATAACTCTTGTCATTTAGCCGCCTGTCACACTTGATTGTGATGGACAGGTCTATTGCATGTTGGAATCCGCCACTATGAGCCAACGCAGATTTTGTTCAAAGGACTGGACCACTGCTACGATACAGCGCCTACTTTATTAAAGATAGATGTTTGCGGCGCCAAGGTCGTCAACATGCCTACTTCTCAGCTCTCCCTTAGCAAGGTAACTGTATCTGGCTAGCTATTACCAGACGGCGATGAGAAAGCGACATTCTCTGGCAACGCACCCGACATGTCGTTCAAATGTCACCTGCTTTCATTGCCACCAGTAGTCCTGCGGTCAAGTAAAATCACAAAAATATTTTTGGGGAACTGTATAAATAGTCACCCCTCAAGCAGAGGCCCTTCGTTTTCTGAGTAACATATGCATGGTCTCCACGGGCAGTAGGGCTTAGTTTGTAAACAACATAACCTCATAAACTTTATGGAGTGTACAAAATAATCAATCTTTCAACACTGTACTGATGCATGATGGACCCCCACGACTGGAGACACACAGCAATCACCATGGATTAGACACTGGTCAGACAGCTGGTCTGAACTATCCACATTGTAGTCACTTTGTGAGGCCCCAAGGATGGCCTATAGCCTAACCCCCAATAGACATGTTATCTCAAATAACATCAGCTCAAGATAGAGGCTCAGATATGTCTCACAGTTAATAAATAAATCATATGTCATTACCAGGGGTAATTTGCACACTGGCATTGGACAATTCTTGAGGAAAGCCTTGAGCCTTCTATACCAAACTCCCAGAAGAGGTGACAATGCCACGCTGTGCTGTGGAATCATAGATTATTCATTTGGGACCATACATGTGATCAAGAGTTGCACTGCATGACAAGTCAACTACATAGGCTGTACATATTTTAGCATATTACCCCAATACATTCAATTGGAACCAAACCTTGAAATGCATGGAACGTATCAACATTGAGGTCAACAGTCAATACACCAAAACAGCTTGCAATACTCTCACAGTTAATGTGGTAACAGGATAAATAAGCCAAACAGGTGCAGGAACACCCCAGTCTCTGAGTAACCACAGGGATCCTCCCACTACACCAGTATCATTACAGCCCAATCCAACACTAACAGTTGGTTCCCCCAGGTTGTTACTGACCCAGCCAGCTGGCTGGAGCCCAGTCCTGGGTTCAAATACTATTTGAAATCTTTCAAATACTTTAAGCATTTGCTTTAGCCTGCATGGAGTGCCAGGTGGTCAGGGTTGGCTCTTTTGGGGCTTT
Source organism: Oncorhynchus mykiss (assembly GCF_057628025.1). Taxonomy (NCBI): domain Eukaryota; kingdom Metazoa; phylum Chordata; class Actinopteri; order Salmoniformes; family Salmonidae; genus Oncorhynchus; species Oncorhynchus mykiss. The sequence continues at coordinate 24,293,493 of NC_143034.1, read as the reverse complement.
CTAATTGGTTCTATCGCAGCAGGCAGGCTCAATCAAGCACAGCTAAAGCATTTGAAAGAGTTTCAAATAGTATTTGAACCCAGGTCTGCTCAACCAACCCAGAGTGATTGGGGGGGGGGGGGGGGGGGGCTGTAAACATGGTTGGTACAGCCCAGACACAAGCGCTTCTAATCACGGAATGCACACTTTTCCACCCCAAAAACGATGAAAACCCATGAAACAGCACATAAGTTTGGTTGGAGATTTCGGAAAAGGGGCTCACCAGCCCCGCCACCCACCCCAACGTGATTGTGGAGGGGCCTCATGCCGCACACAGAACCAGATGTTTCATCTAGTCTGCTCAGGGATTTGAACCAGCGCCCTTTCGGTTACTGGCCCAACGCCCTTAACTGCTAGGCTACCTGCCACAACCCGCGTCAGCATCACTGGCCGGGTAGAGAGTGGCATGGTGCTTAACTGCTAGGCTACCTGCCACAACCCGCGTCAGCATCACTGGCCGGGTAGAGAGTGGCATGGTGCTTAACTGCTAGGCTACCTGCCACAACCCGCGTCAGCGTCACTGGCTGGGTAGAGATTGGCATGGTGCTTAACTGTAGGACCTTTCTATTACTTCTAAAGGAATACTACTGATGGAGGTTGTGACTTTTTAAATCATGTCTATCTAAATCAAAGCATATAGTCGCTGTTGTTTTCTACGGAGGGAGTTTCAGTGTCAATGGGTTTCAAGACATAACCCTACTGCTCTTGACCTGAATCCTTCTGAGTACATTCTGCATTATTTGCTTCTGTTCAATGGTCAGTCAATGGTCAAGCTGTTGAAACGGCAGATTGGGGCTTTAAAGGGCAACTCCATCCCTTTTCAACCTCATTTTCATCACCTCCAGCACACATACCAGTGTCAGCATTATGTGAAAACGGTGCATTTCTACATCTTGACAGGGGAAAAAAGAGAAAGTAAAAAAGTTATACGCGATGACATCATCAAAGGTTAAAAGATATAAACCAGTGATGGTCTAACACTGTGAGATTCATGGTGCCATGCGGAGCAACTAAATACCCTCCAGTAAGCAAGAATCTCTTTGCAGGTTTTAAAAATCACTGTTTTTAAAAAAAACTTTGAATCCACAGAAAATCATTTTTTAGGACCTTTCCTCTCTTTTTAACCGCAGATCATAGAAACGTGCAGTTTTTCACGTACAGTATGTAGACACTGGTATGGTGCTGGAGGTGATGAATATGAAAAGTGGCGGAATTGCCCTCATAAGAGCATAGGCTAACATATTTCTATGGAAAGAGTGCCACACATTTGACCTGCATTCATACTACCACGGATTCCTTTATACCAGCAGCATACTTCACTTGAATGAGTTTTCTCCCTCATATACATCTCTCAGTTCAGTAACGCAGTAAACTATAGCGTTGAAGGGCTTGGGAGAGTTAACTGGCTGCGACCTGTATAGTTTATGTTGTTTATATTCATATTCATTGGGTTTTGATAATGTAAACTGTCAGAGGAGACCTGGGGAGAAATGATGACGGCAATCCTTAGTTTTCATTTGATTTTCATTAGATTAGTTGTATTTTATGTAATGGAACTACAATTACAGGAGAGTATAAACAGATATGGATGAAGGGGAGACGGTGGTGGAACCATCCTCTCACAATAATCAACACTGTAAACTTTGGATTCAAATGAGAGTTTTCCTGAAATAGAGTGTACAATTCTTCACAAAAGTTAATAAAGAACTCGATGGCTTGAGAGCCATGTGTTCAACGAATTTCAAGTCATACAGTGCATTCATACCTGTACAGTGCCTAGTGGAAGTCTACTCACCCCTTGCACAGTTGTCACATTTGTTCTTAAAAGGGATTGAAGTCGATGTTTGTCCCACAAATCTCCACATCATGATCCACATTTACCAAAAGTTTAGAACATTTTCTAAATTAATAAAACATTTAAATCATACATTATATTGATTGCGTATGTCTTCAAACCCCAGAGGTAATACTTGGTGGAAACACATTTGGCAACAATCACAGCTGTAAATCCTGTTGAATTAGATTCTACCAACTCTGCACAACTCTCAGGGCAACATACAGTGGATTCAGAAAGTATTCAGACCCCTTGACTTTTTCCACATTTTGGTACGGTCCAGCCTTATTTTAAAATGGTTTCAATTGATTTTTTTCCCCATCAATCGTCAAACTATACCCCATATTGATAAAGCAAAAACTGTTGTGTGTGTGCAAATTTATATAAAAAAAAAAACTGGAAATATTACATTTACATAAGTATTCAGACCCTTTACTCAGTACTTTGTTGAAGCACCTTTGGCAGCGATTACAGCCTCGAGTCTTCTTGGGTATGAATCTACAAGCTTGGCATACCTGCATTTCTCCCATTTTCTCAAGTTCTGTCAGGTTGGATGGGGAGCGTTGCTGCACAGAGCAAGGTACATCTCTCTGTACCTTGCTCTGTTCATCTTTCCCTCGATCCTGACTAGTCTCCCAGTCCCTGCCGCTGAAAAACATCCCCACAACATGATGCTGCCACCACCATGCATCACAGTAGGGACGGTGCCAGGTTTCCTCCAGACGTGATGCTTGGCATTCAGGTCAAAGAGTTCAATCTTGATTTCATCAGACCAAAGGATCTTGTTTCTCATGTTCTGAGAGTCTTTAGGTGCCTTTTGGCAAACTCCAAGTGGGCTGTCTTTTACTGAGGAGTGGCTTCTGTCTGGCCACTCTACCATAAAGGCCTGATTGGTAGAATGATGCAGTGATGGTTATCTTCCTGGAAGGTTCTCTCATCTCCACAGAGGAACTCTAGAGCTCTGTCAGAGTGACCATCAGGTTCTTGGTCAACTCCCTGACCAAGGCCCTTCTCCCCCGATTGCTCAGCTCTTGGTGGTTCTAAACTTCTTTCATTTAAGAATGATGGAGGCCACTGTGTTCTTGTGCACCTTCAATGATGCAGAAATGTTTTGGTACCCTTCCCCAGATCTGTGCTTCGACACAATCCTGTCTCGGATCTCTACAGACAATTTCTTAGACATCCTGTCTTGGTTTTTGCTCTGACATAGTGTGTGCCTTTCCAAATCATGTCCAATCAATTGAATCGAGTTGTAGAAACATCTCAAGGATGATCAATGGAAACAGGATGCACCTGCGCTCAATTTTGAGTCTCAAAGCAAAGGGCCTGAATACTTATGTAACTAAGGTATTTATTTTATTTGTATTTTATAAATGTGCAAACATTTATAAAAATCTGTTTTCGCTTTGTCATTATGAGGTATTGTGTGTAGATTGATGAGGTAAAAAAATATTTGAATCAATTTTAGAATAAGGCTGTAACGTAAGCAAATGTGGAAAAGATCAAGGGGTCTGAGTGGTCCAGTCTCAGTCCTGACAATAAAACTGCTTGAAAATCAGAGATAAGGTTTGAATATTGTTGTCCATCAATGATTCCCAACCAAATTTACTGAGCTTGTGCAGTAAAAAAATGGATATATGTTGCCCTAAGAGTTATGCAGAGTTCATAGAATCATATTCAAAATGAATCACAGCTGTAATGGCTGCCGAAGGTGCTTCCACCAAATATTACCTCTGGGGTTTGAAGACATATGCAATAAATACACCTTCTTCTATGTGTTTTATTCATTTAGAAAATGTTCTATAGCATTTAGAATAAGACTGTAATGTAACAAAATGTGGAAAAAGTCAAGGGGTCTGAATAGTTTCCGAATGCACTATATATCCATTGTTTTTGTCAAAATTGCTCAAGCTCAGTACATTTGAATGGGAATCTTAGATGGACAGCAATATTCAAACATTCTCTGAATTTCAAGCAAAGGACTGAGACTGGATCCCTTAATTATCTCTTGGGAAGTCATTCTGGTGTGTCCTTGGCATTGAAGTGTGTGTAATTATCCCGCTGAAAAATACAACTCTATCCCAGGGTCAGGTATTCAGAAGACCGAGGCAGCTCTTCCGCTATAGCTTTTTACCTGAGTTTGTCAGGATCAAAATAAATGTGAAGAAAGCAAAGCCCAGGTAAAAAGTTAGAGGAAAACATGCCTCATTCTTCTGAATACAAAGCCCTGAGATAGAGTTGTATTTTTCAGCCGGACAAGTACACAAAATTGAATGTCAAAGATACCAGAATGGCGTTCCAAGAGGTGTTGGGTGTTCCTGAATGGTCTTGAATATCAAGGTTTGAGTATTGGTTTGAGTATTGCTGTTCATAAATTACTCCCCCCCCCCCCCCAAAAAAAAATGTACTGAGCTTTAGGGGAAAAAACGATGGATATATGTTACCCTAAGAGTTGTGCAGAGTTGGTAGAATCATATTCAAAATGAATTACAGCTGTGATTGCTGCCAAAGGTGCTTCCAACAAGTATTAACTCTGGGGTTCGAAGACATACGCAATCAATACACCTTCTTTTATGTGTTTTATTCATCTAGAAAATGTTCTATAGCCTACTTTATCTTTCACTTTGAAAATGTGGAATGGGTCGTGTAGATCTGAAGAGGAAACCATCTAATTTAATCCTTTTTTAGATGTTATTTTAAGGTAGCAAAATGTGACAGTTGTGAAAGGGGTGTGTAGACTTTCGGTAGGGTCTGTATGAATTTATATATCACTGAAATCCAGTGTAAATTTCCTTCCAAAAGTTAACATGAGAACCATAGGTTATGAGAGTAATCTCGATAGCCAGAACCAAGTCTTGAACTGGCAAGCTACTTTGTATCATCTGTCACAAGTGACTATGTATAGAGCAACATGTTCAATGGATCCCAACCCACACCAATCATTTCATGACTGTACAAAACCCAAAGGTCCCCAATAATTATCTGACGGGTGTTAGATCTGTGAATGAGCTGCCCAGACGGAATAGAACAACATGGCCGTCTGGGAGCTGGACCACCACAGGTCAGCTGTTCCTGAGAGGGAAGATGGGATGACGCTCTCTCTCTCTCTCTCTCTCTCTCTGTCTCTGTCTCTGTCTCTGTCTCTCTTGCTCTCTCTCTCTCTCTGTCTCTTGCTCTGTCTCTGTCTCTCTCTGTCTCTGTCTTTCTGCCCCTCTCCCTCTCTCCTGCCACAACAGTCTTTCAATTAGCTAGCAATGGCCCTCTTACAAGACGAGCGTCTGGCGAGGTTGGCCCGCAGCAGATGCCAAGGAGGATTGGGCTGTTCATTTAGAATAGGGGGAGTTTATTGAATTGCCATTAGGGTGGAGCTGCCTATTCATGACGGAGAGAGCTCTTTGTGTGGAAGGGACTGCTAGATTGGAGTCTATAGTGCTGCAGGTTAGTTCTTTCTGTTGAGGGATGGGTGAGGGATGGGTAAATGATGTTAGGGTCATCAGGTTTGGAATGAATATGTTTTTTTTTATTCAAAGGGTTAGCTAGCTGGTATTGTAATTGAGATGTAATAAGAAATGTCCAAATCAGTTGTTCCATTTTATTGCTTAGCCTATAAGAAAATCCACTTCCCTACTTTCTTTTATGTGAAATTATTATTTCCCTCGATAAATAAAGTTAGGTACAAACTCAATCCCTTGTTTCACGTGGTCATACAGTGCAGTCAGTGTGTTTTCCTCTTTCCCAAGCCCAGTCAGTCAGTGTGTTTTCCTCTTTCCCAAGCCCAGTCAGTCAGTGTGTTTTCCTCTTTCCCAAGCCCAGTCAGTCAGTGTGTTTTCCTCTTTCCCAAGCCCAGTCAGTCAGTGTGTTTTCCTCTTTCCCAAGCCCAGTCAGTCAGTGTGTTTTCCTCTTTCCCAAGCCCAGTCAGTCAGTGTGTTTTCCTCTTTCCCAAGCCCAGTCAGTCAGTGTGTTTTCCTCTTTCCCAAGCCCAGTCAGTCAGTGTGTTTTCCTCTTTCCCAAGCCCAGTCAGTCAGTGTGTTTTCCTCTTTCCCAAGCCCAGTCAGTCAGTGTGTTTTCCTCTTTCCCAAGCCCAGTCAGTCAGTGTGTTTTCCTCTTTCCCAAGCCCAGTCAGTCAGTGTGTTTTCCTCTTTCCCAAGCCCAGTCAGTCAGTGTGTTTTCCTCTTTCCCAAGCCCAGTCAGTCAGTGTGTTTTCCTCTTTCCCAAGCCCAGTCAGTCAGTGTGTTTTCCTCTTTCCCAAGCCCAGTCAGTCAGTGTGTTTTCCTCTTTCCCAAGCCCAGTCAGTCAGTGTGTTTTCCTCTTTCCCAAGCCCAGTCAGTCAGTGTGTTTTCCTCTTTCCCAAGCCCAGTCAGTCAGTGTGTTTTCCTCTTTCCCAAGCCCAGTCAGTCAGTGTGTTTTCCTCTTTCCCAAGCCCAGTCAGTCAGTGTGTTTTCCTCTTTCCCAAGCCCAGTCAGTCAGTGTGTTTTCCTCTTTCCCAAGCCCAGTCAGTCAGTCAGTCCTACATGACAGTGAAAGAGAGATGAACCCCGTTGGGCTGAGGCCATTCGGAGCCATCAGCCGATGATTTGTCTACTCTCAGTGGGTGTAGTCATATAGCACCTGGCTTCCCTACGCCGAGGAATATGGTTGCTGCCACCGCCATAAACTAACATACACACAACCATATGCCCCCTTTGTTATTGTAATGAGTTCCAATGAGCTCTGAGAGGACAACATTCACTTTTCCTCTTTTCATTTGGCGACACAGGGGCCGTCAAAGCAAACCCCATGTGGTGAGGGCCGGGGTCAAGTGGGAGACACTGCAGACTGAGAGAGATACACACAGACATACACACACACACACACGTGTGCACGTACATGCACAGACATCCCATTCCCTTCCGTACCTCCTCTCCCCCTCCCACCCATCCCCTCTTTCCTTCCATCGCTCCTCTCCTCCTCCCATCCATCCCCTTCCCTTCCATCCCTCTTCTCCCCCTCCCTCCCTCCCTCCCATCCCCTTCCCTTCCACTCCTTCTTTCCTCCTCCTACTTTTAACCCCTGTGGGCTGAACTGAGGAAATGTGAATTAGCTCCGTCAATGCGGGGGTTAACATTGTGCAAAGATGCCGGTGACCTCTCGTTGTATTCTTGGTTTGATGTCTTTCTTAAGGCCAAACGCTTATGAATAAAAATGTGCAAGGGGGAGAGGGGTTTGACAAAGAGATTTGTCTGACTAATGCAAAAGCACAGCCCCTGAGGGAAGGATGGGTGCTTGTTTAAACCCCGATACCATTGAATCAACCCCCCCTGTCCCCCCCTCTAATATTATCAATCATGAAGAGACTCGCAGAGTCTGCTAATGTTATTATGCCATAATTGTTTGACAATAGTCTTCATTTGTCTCTAATGAAAAGTGCCTGTTTTTATCATAATAATGCAACAATGTCATTAATATTCATATGACACTACATATGTTATGTTTTTACGTCGTAGATGTACAAGGAAAATGGATGTTCATTGTATGTTGAGCGTGTAGAAATAAAAGCTTGTGTTTTACCACGATGAGTACAAATAACTGGAAGCTGTTTTCTCCTGTTCAGCATTTTTGTTGTTGTGTAGTTGTAATATTGTACAAGTTTAGAATGACACAGGTTTGAGGCTATCTGACTGAGCTCTCCATAAAGCTACTTTGGAAATCAAATTAAATAAATAAAACCTGCGGCGCTAAGGGGTGAGACAGGTCTTAACCTTTAACCCTAATGTAATTGAAAAACATGTCGATGTTTCTCCCCACAATAGGTCACCTTCGGGACGAAAATTCAGAGTTTTTGTTGAGCGACTGAAATTCAGGCATTTTATGGTTACAGTGAAAGCTTTCTAGTTTTCTATTTGAATTAGAGAATGTTTTTGCTAATTTCAACCAATCAGCTGCGTTGATGATGGATCTGGATTACGTTGTCACAATGTAAATTGTAAAGTTTGGTTGACTGAATTTGGGAGAAAAAAAAATGGCAATAGGTCAAAAACAGCACGCTGATTCTTTTTTTGCAGCGCACTGTACAACCCAGACAACACAAACAAACCCTCTCTCTCATCCTCCTTTCATAGTGTGTGTCAACAAACGAAGACTACACACTCCCACACACAGATGACATGCTCCGCGGGGCCTGTGTTGTGTTTAGGACTTTATTAAAAGCTTCTTGTTTCATACCATGTTCTAAGTGAGGAGCCACATCCCCAATATATCATGTCGTTATCATAGGTAATTAACTTTAGCACGCGGTGCTAGAAGGTGCCTGGTGTGCTAAGCAAAATGGACTGGTTTAATTGCGGAGGATATACAGTAATATTCAAGTAGGGCTCATCTCATGTAGAAAGGCATGCAGGGATGAATAATTCAGGGTTTAGCATAGATAATCTAGAACAACAGCACTGCAGTTTATTATGACGATCCCTTGCATAGCAACCACTGTCTTGTGGTTTTACAGTAACGCAGTACTAATTGCATTTGCGACATCTGAAGCACAATTCTACATAGACTAAAGCTCATTTCACGTAAGGACTTGATGCGTAGGACATTACAACATTGACCGTATCCAAGACGCAGAGAATAAAGTCGAGTCAAGAAAT